>NW_026570974.1:0-25000 GCF_026225935.1 Boleophthalmus pectinirostris | reverse complement strand
ACCTAGAATGTTCCACAGTATGACATTAAACAGCTCTACTTTACATTTATTCCATTACAATTGGTTTTATTGCTCAAAAATACCTAGAAAAACAGGTATTCTGACTGAGCGGGATTGCCTCTCCCCAGATCTGACCTGTAGCTTGGTCTGGTTTGGTCTCTTTGAAAATAGAAAGGTTTAATGGAGTCTTTCCCAACCCATATTTTAAAAGTCACAAACCTTCACGACCCAAGTCAATAGACATTATTCGTAAATCACAAAATAAAGGTGGATTTGACCGTTATTGAACATTAATGTGGATATTTTATTGTTGACTGAGTCATCGTGTCTCTCTGAACAGTTAGTATTACATAAGTTTTAAACAATGAAAAACAGTAATTGAACCAGCAATAAAAGATTTCCATAAGTCGCCTATTTGGACATTAAATGTAGCCCATTTCTTTTCTTTTCAACATTCAGTTGAACCAGCAATATTGGGAAAAATAGTCAATAAAATTATTACAAAAAGATTAGAAATGATACAAAACATGTCTTAACATTTCAACATTTGTAATGAGTTAGGTGGGCCTGTTTGCGTTTTTGTATATGTAGATCAAGCACAGGATTCAGTCTGTTGCTGTACTTTGCCTTCATGTTTGTGAGCACAGAAAATCCCAATTCACACATAGTAGTGAAAGGAACAAGCATAAAAATACAGGCCCTACTGAGGACAGGATATTTTGACAAAATGCTTATCCAGAGTGACGATAAAGTCACAGATCAAAACTGTGTACTGCAGACCGACATGCAAATTGTGACAAGGCGACCCCCAAAAAAAATCTCTTGTGACCCACCTGAGAGTCGCGACCCAGTCTTTGGGAAACAATGTTTTAATGCCATACTGTGAAGCATTCCAGAGAAAGGAATAACATCTCCATTAGGAAAAGAATTTGATGGACCTTCTTTCAGAAAAGTTACACAATACACTTTTAAAGTCTGATAAAGTTTGAGACAACATATCCACAGGGCAACACAAGCGCATTATTACGAGACAAATCTCGCAGTGGTCTAATGAAACTTCATCTATCTTCTGTAAATACGTTAAATGCAGCCAGAGTAACAAAGAACATCCCAAGTGCATTGAGGGTGATAGAAAATATGAGGAAGTACAATAAGTGTGAGGCTCTACCCAAGGGCTTAGATGAAAAATAAAGAGCATGTTTTGTTCCAGTATTGTAGATGAAAAGTACTGCACTCAAACTTCATTGGTGCATTATGACAAGTGGGAGACAGTGGTAGGCCAATGGAGAATTGAATGTGAATTTGAGATCCTATAGATGAGTTATAAAAGCTATATACTGTTTTTGTAACAACTTCACATATGGATCTCCAATGTTTTTTTTTTCTGTGTAGTGGGCGAGTGGCCAATTTATGTAAAGTCCGTAAAGAAGGGGTCTCTAACCTTTTTGGTTCGGTGAGTTACCTTTACAAAACGAAAATGCCAGAGAGCTACTAGTTTTAGCGGTCACAAGAAATGGAATATATAAAAGTGCCACGGTGAGCCTTAAATGAGGTCCAGTTAGATGCATATAAAATATAAACCATTATCCATTTATTACTCAGGTATCAAAATAATACATGTACAATGGTAATAGGCATTTTTTATTTATTTATTTAAAAAATAGGGACAAAACACATTAATGAACATATACATGATATGTAAATATGTTATCAGATTATAGCCCAAGGCTAATTTCCATCTGCTGTCCCTAGGCAGGTTGATGTAATCATAAAACAAAAGCACAGTAAAAACAATACACCCCGACAGACAATACAATAATACAAATAGACAGACACAAAGAGCTGGTCAGTCACAAGATCACAGACACAGGTCAAGCAAAGGATGTTGGATTATTTGATCAAAATTGCACGCTGCCTTGTTTAGTTAAGATGCCAGTGTATAGATATTGCACACAGCCCATTGCTAAAATTACTATAAAGTGCTTTTCTACAATGTATTGCACGTGCCCTCGAAGGTAAAATTCTTTAGTATATTACATACTGCCCGTAATTTTAAATATTAAAATACTTAATAAATAGCATATTGCACATTGCCCATTGCACATTGTAAACTATAGTAAATGATCACACACCTGTGTCGACCTGAGCCATGTCTTTAAATGACCTTTAAAAGTCGTAAAGCTGGGGGAGTCTCTAACTGTGGGTGGTAAACTGTTCCACAGAACACTGCCCTTATATGAAAACACATTTTGACTGAAAGAGGTTTTTCTATCAGGCACCTCACAGTCACCTCTGGTTGTGTTAATCTATAAAAATTTTACTTATTCAGGACAATAGGTGTAATTCAAAAATCCCTTGGCGAGCTACTTGGAAGGGGGTATAGAGCCACTGGAAGTGCCCAAGCTACAGGTTGGAGACCCCTGCAGTAAAGCCATTACACATAATTAAACCAACTAAATAAATAATTGTGAAATTAAGCCAGAAGCATTTAAAATATAGTATAGTAATAGTCTATTCAAGTAATTAATGCAAAGACCTGACAACCACCGGACCAGTGCAGGGGAGAGCACCTCCTATACTTGTTCTGCCATTGTAATTAGTTTCTTATCTAATTGCAAGAAGATGGTTTATTTATTTATTTACTTATTTATTTATTTTGTATTTAATTTTCTTTTCTTTTTTTTTTTTTCAATTCAATTTCTATTCATGTTTCAGCAGCACATTACTTTGGGCCGAAGAGATAATACTATTTAAAAAGTTACCTGTATATATGCATGGCACACTTAAGTGCACTCCATATTAAAAATAAATAAACAATGAAATAAAACAAAGTCAGTCAAAGTGCATGTGACAAGCCTCCGTGACTCTCTAATTTCCACTCAGTTTAACCTGTTACAAATGCAAATAATAAAGAGATGGTTTATAAATGGTAAAAGAAGTTATGTTCAGCAATAAAATAAGAAACTGGTGATCTATTCCTTGTGAAGTGGCGCCCTCTGCTGGTATTTCCTCGAACAGTCAAGAGGCTTTTTGTGTCTACATAAAGAAGGGTTTGTAGCCTGCGCTTGTAGCCTGGCTTGAAAAGTTTTTTCTCATTCTCATTATGTGGACAGGCCATGGCTCATGTGAAAGCTCAACACCTTCAGATTTCACTCAGTCAGAGGCTATATTTGGTTATTCAAATATTAGACTCATGTGATGCTCATACTGCCTTCTGATTGGATAATCGCCTTAAGAACCGAATTAACAAATTAGGTTTAAAAAAGGCCATCATGTCCAGTGCTTTTGTATTTAAGAATAAGCCAGTTGTTACAGTCTATGGTTGTTATGAGTAAAAGCTAAATTCCTATCTAGGGACACAGATCATCATGCTTATACAATTTTAAATAAATAAAAATCTGCGTACCCTATATTTAACCTTAAATAATACAATCAACGTCAAGAGAATTGTTATTAAAATAATGGCCGAATAATCATTGCAGACGAGATAATACAGGCAGGAGAAATAAACGGGATTTGTGTTTGACCTACTTTCTAATCCTGATTATGTTGACAAAAGCAAAGGGCTACAGTTTTCACCTTAGACTGAGTTCAGCATGAAATAAAGAAGGTTATATGAAGTTTATGTTACGAGCCTCCATGGATCACAGGTGAGACACTGCTATTGTGGAACCTGTTCACTGTAGGATTAGATTATTACTTTTTGGTATTGGCTAATTTAAGAGTTATATAGGGTAGTTTACTGAAGCCTAGTTCAACATTAGGTTTCATTTGGCCATATCCTGACGATAGGTCTATTAAAATGTAAGACACAGGTCAACTATTCCAAACAAATGGTCTTATATTAGGTCTTAAATCGGTGTTTGAATGACCAACTGAATGAACCTCCTTCTGAGTGTAGCATAGGTCTTGTCAACAGGGGGCGCTGTTATACAATGTGCTGTGTGTAACTTCATCTGTATGACCTTTGTGACCTCTCACCCGAGCCCATCTGCGATCATACCCTGCGACAGCGACCACACCGCCAAACAAAAGGCACGTATTTTTTTTTTATTTTATTCTTATTTCTTAGCGTAAGGTAAAAGAACTATTGAGCTAGACGTGTGTTTTTTTGCGTAGCGGCCTAGTGACGCGGTGTGGGTCGAGTTTGTTGACCTGAAGGGCCTAAAATGCTCGCGTTGGGCTTGACTGATGATAGGCTGGATTTGGTGATCTAAAATTGTCTGTTAGGTTAAAAAAAAAAAAAAAAAGTTCATGTCTCAATCAAACTGTAGTCTGAAGAGAAAAGGTAACATGTGATGATGGTGGCATTTTCAGTTATTCCCCTCCTGCTTTCATGATCTGTAGGCGCTTTCTTGCTGCCAAATCGACTGAATTCTAATTAATTTACATTGTGTCATGACATGTATTATATTTTTGATTGTCTGTTGAATGAGAAAGTGGTTGTAGACTTCACAAGTGTCAATAGGCCTAAGATACTTCAGTCCACATGGCTTACATCAAAAAATATAGGACTACTATAGGTTGGAACAGAAAGGGAAATTGTAAATGTGTTTATTTGCATTTTAATGGGTTCACGATGTAAATCCAAAGTATATACAGGAATAAAATAAACAAAAATAGGGTGACTTTCTCTGCTGCTGGAGAAAGTTCTGGATTCTAGACATGTCAGCAGTTTCGTAGTAAGGCTAAATTTAGACTACACTTTGGTGAGCCTCTTTCTGTTAAACTGACCTTGTTGGTTTGCATGTTTGGTAAATATGCATTGTCACACCTTAAGTGATGTGATAATCACATGAGGGTGTGTGGTCTGTGGGGTTTAACAGTGGGGATGGGCTCAGCTGCTTTTGCTTGTATAACTAAAATCTCCATTCAGTATGTAATCTTTTTTAATTAAATTGTCATGATGTGGGGAGAAAGCAAAACAAAAGATACAGGTGTGCCAGGCTCTGATCGTGCCAAGGATTCTTCATTTACCAAAACTGTGCCAACGCACGATCCTTTTCAACATTCTTAGGAGAAAAGGGGTAGGCCATTTCACACTCACACATTCTGAGAAATATACTGTTTTATTAAAAAACAAACAAAACCATGAGCTGCAATCATAAACTGTATAAAGAAATGGGCTAAAGGAGTGTGACGTCACTCATACCATGGAACTAGAAACACACCCATGGTTACTTCCTAGCGGGTAGTTGGTTACTCATGTCTATTTTTACGTACAAACTATGGCTGCAATAAATTAAATAGGAGAATCATAATCATCCAGCAGGTAGTTTGTATCTATGATGAGTAAGAATGACATTAATTCAATCGTCTACGGTTCAAATTGTATCATAGTACAGAAAAATCACAAAAGTCTGCACTATCTTTAATTGAACAATAAACTTAATAGTATTTATCGTAACATAGAAGATACAAGATTCGGCAGTGTTCTAGTGATTTTGGCATTGGAGTGTTTGAATGAAGCCAGCTGGTCAGCACACACTCCGATACAGTAAGAAGAGCCAGAGCAGCTGGGCCTGTCCTGACCTTTTGTCTGTTTAGAGAAAGAAACAACAGGGATCTTTGGGGAGGTGGTAGAGGAGTGTCGGGTGAGGGGCTGCCTTCTCTGTGTTAAACCCATAATACAATAGCTTTGGTAAGGATGAGACGGGGGTTGGTTCTTTGAGATGCATGCCCATTGAGGACTGTGTGCATCCTTTGTTTTTTTTCCCAGGATGCTGCTTTGGATAGGTCTGTCATGTTAACTTTTTAAAGTAGTATATATTGTTGAAGAAAACAGAGACAATAAATGATAATACTGATGTTAATTCATGCTTCTGACACAGTAACCCAAAAGCAGGATTAGACCACAAAAACTGTTCTAAAACTATAATATGTCTAAAAACTACTATTACTTAAAAAAAAAAAACAGAATTAAACACTTTAGTAGGGATTTTATATCTACAATGAGTCATAGCAATTATTTATTCACCCCTTTGCAGATCAAAGGACAGAAAGATAACAAAAAATCCCTGTTAGTTAAAAGAAAAAGTACCATGATAAATACTGATCCCTCAAAATTATTGTTCCATCTTTCATATATGGAATAATAAGTCCATAGAGATTCACGTGACAGGCCTATAGCTTTGGTGATTCAATTATTTTAATTTTTTTTAATGTTTTTATTATTAACCTTTAAAAATGTCCATGTAATGTAGTAATTGTGATTAAAAGTAGTACCTAATTTGAATAGGATTAAAAAAAATTAGGCTGTTTTTTCATTTGAAAATGTAGGCCTACTTTATAGCTATAGGTCTATGTGGTACCCAACTGTATTATAATTTTACAGCCTTAGTTATTTTACATTATAAACAGCTTAGGAACTTCCATGTGGCCTATTTTATCTGGTAATATTTCCACTTAAACTCCTAACAAAAAATAGAATTATAAGTCATAATTTTCTCTGACTAACTCACCTCCCAAGAGCACATGGCTCTAGGTCTAGTCAGTTTGTGCTTTCACTCCATTTTGTGACGCCAGTTTCACTTCACTGTCTCTTTCAGAGAAGTGAGTGTGCTTTGCCACTGTTAGTCTTAACTTAAAGGTACACTATGTAACTTTTGTGATGGGGGTCTGACTCCATGGAGATCTTATTACCATGATGGTCCACAGTATGGCATTTATATAACCTCAGTAGAGACTAGCAGGTTATGCCTCCAGGCCACGATATAGGTCACATCTGTGAGTGGGTTTGCTTTTCCGCAGATGAGGGCAGGTTTTTCAGTGTATTTACTCTCTCGACAACCAAACCAGAAAACCACCAGAGAAGTTGCAGTGCGCTTTTAAGCAGACTACGTGACTGTACAAAGGCCTGGTGAAGGGATTGTGGCTCTGTTGCATCAGGTGAATAAAATCCAGCGTGGCTATTGTAGTAGTACATGTCATGAAATGATTGCACTTGGCACACGAGAGTGGCATCACGCGATCTGGGTGGCGGTGAGGTTTGTCTTTACGCACACTATCAAAAAATCTAAACAAATAAAGAAGTACAGGTGCGGCCTTATTGCAACTGTACAAAATGACCAATAGATGGAGCCAAACGAAACAAGGAAGCTTTAGATAAGAAGGTTACATAACCAAATGTGACTCTCATCCCCTCGCGTAAAATGGCACCTTTCTGCAGCTCCAATTTATGACATTCAAGTATTTCCGTTATTACTGCAACGAGAATATCGCATTTTAGGGGCAACTGGGGGTGTTTCTTTTTACATGCTCTAATTGTATCGACTGTCTCAATTCTTGTTAGATTACTCATAGTGAGCAGCCCACAATGAGTGGAAAAATCCCTTCAAACGTACCGTGCGTGTAGTAAAATGAGCCAAGTCATTTCCTGCCGAATAAATAGCCCAACCCTTGCCTGGCAACACCTAAACCTAACCAGATTTATCTGGTTTATTTAAGACATTTTAGGTTGCTATTTTTCAAAGTTTACGCGTATCCATGAAGCGTTTCACGTGTAGTTTTTGGTCCAGAATGAGAGAATTAATTGCTCATGAAAATTTATAGATTTTGGATGTTTGGATAGCGCCAGTCCATAGGGAGCACATACCACTGTACAATATCACCCCTGTTCGTGTTTGAATGTGTTTTGTGTCAGTTTAAACACGCGTTGGGCATGATGCTGCCTGTCTGAATGGGGTATCCTCTGCGCTGCGGCTGCTGGAGGACGTGACTCCAAACATGCACCGCCTTGACACATCATTGCGCGTGTGTGACGTAGCGGCGGATGCAGACGACCTTAAATACGGCCTCGCTTCCCATGTGCGACTGCAGTCTGCGGAAATCGCTGCTCTACACAGGCGCTCACATTCCACTAGCTCATTTAAAGAAGCTATCCACCACAGCACCACGGTAAGGCACTTGCAATCTCACATTTTACTCATATTACTCCCAGCCTTATGTTACATTTTATCCTTTTGGTCGCTTTAATCCGGTTACAGTCTATTGCGCATTTCTGGATTAAAAGGGGCGTGCCTAAATGAATCAATGGAATAGGTGACTGGTACTTTTTGTACCACTGTCAAAAGCTTCACATTTCTTCTACAGGTTATGGTATTGTTCATGTAATGCGATGCCTTGCTTTATTCACAGTAATTGGAGGAGGCGTGAAAACGGTTTGAGGAAACAAGAAGCTCATCTGTGCTTAGAGACAGCCAACTTGTTGAGAGGAAATAGGCTGATTAGGCTTGGCATCCTTTCAAATGGAAGTTGAAATGGCAATATACTGCTACACCTCTTTATTTTATGATGTTTCTGATAGACCGTATCTTCTGCTTTTCTGGATGTGGCGATGTAACAAGTCAAGCGCAGGTTCATGGATGGGCCTGTCTGCTCCATTGGCCTTGGTGATGCTAGACTGCAGTGGCAGAATTTGATATGGGTACATTCTCCTCTGTGTTGGTACGGTCAGGTGCTGCTGGTAGCCCAACTTGTGATCATATTTCACTCAGCCTAATGCTACTGGTTTTTGTTTTTTTTAGCAAGATTAAAACCAAAAACTATTGAGGTGACATTGCTGGCCATTGTTTTGTTTAAACCTCTTAGAGTAAAATAAAAATTGGTTCTTTTTTTGGCACATCGCCTCAGGAAAGTGTCATGCATGTCTAGTGTAAGCTTTTAGGAGAGCGATAATTGGATGAAAGGATATTGAGTATGACTGGCCTAGTTAAAATATAGGCCTAGTACTGAGCTAATATCCTCTTGAGAGTGAAATTCTGTGTTCCCCATCGCTGCGCCAAGGCCCGGTGTTACTGATGATGTAACAGCAGCGAGCGTGAGTCTGCTTCCCCGTCTGCTGTGCCAAAGAGCAGAAATAGCAGTACACACAGACTAGATACAGGGATGCAATACTTCTTAGGGAGTACTTGGTTCCCCCCAAAATGGTAATGGCGCACGAAAGAACAAACCGTCCCCAAAATGGTTTTAGGAAATCACATGACAGGATATATTTAGACAGAGGTTACTCAAATGTCAGTGTCTTTTGTGTGGTAATGATGAAATACTGGACTGCACAATAAGTCAGATAAAGTATCAGAAGCGTATCTCTCCCACTCTTTACACTCTCTTTCTATCTTACACCTGTTGTCTTTTATCATGCAGATGTCCACCAAGGAGAAGCTGATCAGCCATGTGTCCAAGGAGGAGGCAGTTGGCTGCAGGAACAAAGTGACAGTTGTGGGCGTTGGCATGGTGGGAATGGCCTCCGCTATCAGCATACTGCTCAAGGTGGGATGAAAATAACACTGTCTGCAAAAGAAACTGTCAACATTTATTAGACGTACAGACTGTTTTACAGCCACTCTTATCTTATAGCATAGCGCATATGTGTTGTGTGTCATAGGACTAGTCTTATCTAGTTAGTTTTGTGTCAGTATGCAGTATATCACATGTCAAAACTACCATATATCATATCTATATTTGCTCACCCCACCTCTTGTGTGTAAAATATTTACTTCAGCTCTGTTCTTATAGATAGGGCTATATGAACCTGTATTTTTCCTGTACTTCACTCATTCACATATGTATTATTATAAGGGATATATTGTGCAATTCTTAAGTTATTGGACCAATTCTGTTATTTAAGCAGTTTTAGATTAATAATTTGGTTGTATAAAGAACAAAAAGTTAAATAATGATCCCACACATGTTACAAAACATATGAATATGCCCACTTAATAGCAACATGCTCAAGTTTTTTTTGGAACCATGACAAAGCATTTTAGCAAGCCCATTCTTGTTAGTACAGGAAACGCTACATTCCACACTATATATAAGAAGTAGTGACTATAAAAAAAAATAACAACTGCCTCTAATTGTTACCTATAAAATAACCTATGTGTATGTTTGTTTGTTAGGATCTGTGTGATGAGTTGGCCTTGGTTGATGTAATGGAGGACAAACTCAAGGGTGAGGTCATGGACTTACAGCATGGCTCCCTTTTCCTGAAGACGCACAAAATTGTGGCGGACAAAGGTAGTAATAGGATGAAATCAAGTTGTTTAGTTTATTAGGGAACTTTTTACTTACACTGTTGTTTTACCAACAGACTACAGTGTGACGGCAAACTCCAAAGTGGTGGTTGTGACCGCTGGAGCCCGTCAACAGGAGGGCGAGAGCCGTCTGAATCTGGTGCAGCGCAACGTCAACATCTTTAAGTTCATCATCCCGAACATTGTCAAGTACAGCCCTAACTGCATCCTCATGGTGGTCTCCAACCCAGGTTTGACACACACACAAGCTAAGGCTTTGTTACAGTTCTTCTTTGATCTCAGAGAATGGGCTAATCATTGTGCGTTTCCTGTTTATTAGTGGACATCCTGACTTACGTGGCCTGGAAGTTGAGTGGATTCCCCCGCAATCGTGTCATCGGGTCTGGAACAAACCTGGACTCTGCTCGTTTCCGCCACCTGATGGCAGAGAAGCTCCACCTGCACCCCTCCAGCTGCCATGGCTGGATCATTGGGGAGCATGGAGACTCCAGTGGTATGTACCTGCCTCTAACAAATGGCTGTTATGTAAAGCTCTTGGGTACATGGTCATGTAAGTGATGTACATTTAAATTCTTAGTGCCTGTCTGGAGTGGAGTCAATGTCGCTGGAGTGTCACTGCAGGCACTGAACCCAAATATGGGAGGAGACTCTGACAGTGAGAACTGGAAAGAAGTTCACAAACAAGTAGTTGCTGGGTGAGTGCAGTGTTTGTCCTAAATATGAAAAAAAATTATTATTTTTTTTTGACACATTTTAAAGCTTTTATCAAATGTATCCAGTTCTGTTATGGTTCAAACCATGAAAAAGGCTTTTAAGACCTGGTAACAGACTAGCCCTTGTGAGGAATTTGACATGGCTGTGAATCAAGGCTGGCAGATTGCCAACCTCAGCTACTTTTACCTGCCACCATCTTTAAACACTAGGCAGCTCAGTGTTATTTTATTGCACTTATTTTTATTAGTCTGTTTTTTCTTATATAGGACCATGGCCTATATGTGTGTAAGTAGTCTGACCTTTTTGTGCCTGTCCCACAGAGCCTATGAAGTCATCAAGCTGAAGGGCTACACCTCCTGGGCCATTGGTCTGTCTGTGGCCGACCTGGTGGAAAGCATCATGAAGAATCTGCACAAAGTGCAGCCCGTGTCCACCCTGGTCCAGGTAAAAAAATGTTTATTATTTTTATTCTTCCTAATGATGCTTCTCGTGCTACAAACTAACACTTTCTCTCTATATCAGGGGATGCATGGAATCGGCGAGGAGGTGTTCCTGAGTGTGCCCTGTGTCCTGGGTAACAGTGGTCTGACTGACGTCATCAACATGACCCTGAAGCCCGATGAAGAGCAGCAGCTGAGGAAGAGCGCTGAGACTCTGTGGGGAGTACAGAAAGAGCTCACTCTGTGAGCAGGCTCCTCCTACTGGCCGGAGATCACTCCTAAACATACTAATTGTGTCCATTGTCAACATGCAACAATGTATTAGACCAGTTCTTAAAAGGTCAAGGGTTTGTGAATGAGCTACATTATCTGTCTAATATTTAAAAACGTTACTCATTTCATGTTCTTATTAGCACATTTTTCCTGCCATGACTGAACTTACCATAACTTAAAACGGCAGTTTACTCCCATACTGTATGTACCTTACTGTATGTCACTGTACTGTACTGTACTGCTGCTGCTGCTGCTGCACTCCCTGCTTGTAGATTGTATTTAAGTGTATGTAGTTGTTACCAGTGGGTCATTTCCAATGGTAATCTGTTTGATTTTTATCTACCACAAAATGGTGACATTCCATTCTCTGTGAGAAAGGTGTCCTCTGCAGCCTGTTAACTGCTGCATATCACTGGGCCAGTTCTTGTGATGCCGAAGCACTCTGTGGCTATGGGACGTCTTCTACTTATAACTTTTAGTCCACTAAAGTGCACTGATACAGCCGAACCTAATAATAAACATTTTGTGTGAACACAACAAGAACGAGATTCAACAGCAAAGGAACCTGCTCGGACTATGCTGATATGGTTAACAATCTGGAAAGGTGTTGGTTTTATGTGCACCATAAACCCTCCAGAGTAACATGAGTCATTCTATCTCTGGTAAAACGGCGCCAATGGTGATGGTATTTATTCGTTTATACTGAGCTCTATTTATGTTTTAATGTTGCATTAGATTTCTATTCTAGATCAGATCCTGTACCTGTGGTGGCAGCTGCACATTGATTTTTTTATTTTGCTGTGACATCAAATAAATCTGCCAGGATAACAGGATAACTGCCTTTGTCCCTTTGTTTGTTTGGGAATGGCTGATTCAGCGGCCCTCAAACACACAGACTATAGTATACTACAGACTATTGAACTTCACCGGATTGAGTTCTATTATATAACTAGTAATGCAAATGAAAGTAATGCATGATTTAGGGCAGAAGTTTTATTTAACATAAATCTAGAGAAATATAAATGTTTTGTATGGGTGTCAGAAAGTAATAAACAGATAATCTATAATACAGTTCAAAGTGCATTTAGTAAAAGGCTAAATTAAGAAAGTCCTTCTGAAAACATAAATTAATGTCTGGATTAATACAATAGTTAAAACTTGTACCTGCACAAACCCCAGTCTCATGAAGAAGTTCAGACAAACAACATGGAAAAGAGATGGAACATAAAAAGTAGCAGTATAGAAAATACATGTTCATTCTGGAGATGTACACTAAAATTTGGCATATTCTGCAAGCTTGCAAAATATTGGTGGGTGCCAGTAAAAAGTGGGACGTTGTTGGTCACTGCATGGGTGTTAATAGGCTTATGTAAAAACACCCTTGGATACTGTCCATGTCCACCAAACTTTCTGACTTCTGTATTTGCTTATGAGGCTTTGCTGCAGCCATCTTTGAATCATTTGATTTAACAAGCAAAATCTTAATACAAATCATATATATGGATACTTAATTCCACAGCCAACAATGAATCATCCGGATATTTTTTTTTTTTGCTTTGGGGTCAAACTCAAAAATCAAATGTCCAAAAACAACAGACTGTACTATGAAACACCTACTTTGACAGCTAGGATTTACAAAAGAGACAAATTAAATTATGATGACTGACGTATAGAAAATTCCCAAATATAGAGAAGGACAAGAGAAAAAGTGGGGTCAGTAGAGATCACTGAGGCCAGCTGTCTTTCTCGCTTTCTGCATAAGGGCACGGAGCTGGAACTGCTTTCTGGAAAGAAGTCGAACGTGCTGCAAGAAAAAAAATGTAAGCAAAGTCAACTTTGGGAAAAAATGTGGACGAATTTAAGAGAAAGGATAATGCACCTTAAGGAAAACCTCCAAGTCTATGACGCCCCTGCGCAGAGCCTCGCCCAGGTAGAAAATTGTGTCTTCAATGGCGTTTTCTTCAGCGTAGAGGTTAAGGATCTGTTTGTACAGTGGTGCAGTGGGCACAATGACGTCATCAATGTCATTGTTTTCTGACTGGTTCTCCATCTTCTCTAAGGCCTCGGTCAGCTCCTCATCCTTCCTCTTCAGCAGCTCTATGTTTCTGTCCACTTCAGCCTAGAGAAATGACAAACACATGAGCAAAGGCAAAATGACAAAGTAAAATATTTCAGACAGCATGCTTACCACTTCCTGGTCAAGTCTTGATACCATTTCTTCAAGTTTTTGATGGCCCTTCTTCAGATCCTCCTCTGTTCTCTTCAAAGCATCTAGTTCTGCCTGAGCTCTGTCCATTTCCTCTTTCATCCTCCAGCGAAGTTTATCACTCACAGCAGAGATGAGAGATGCACGAATTGTGTCCTCCCCAATGGTGCCATCTCTGTTTGGCCCTGAAGACAAAAGACATTTCTCTATAAATTAAATTACTGATGTTATTATTGTGTATCATTGTGCTGCTTGTAAAATAAATTTCCGTTCCGGATAAATAAAGTACTATTTATCTATCTACCTATCGTAAGTAAGAATATTTCATGGTTTAAGATTGATTATAAAATGTTATTATTGACTATTCTGAAGAATACTTTTTGGGCAAAATAATAGCATTTAAAAGGAATGCCATGCCTGTGTTATGCAACAGTACTAACTGTACTGTACTAATAAACTACTGCATGCTACTTTGAGAGTGGCCCATCAAATATCAAAATAGCCTTTCAAATATCAAAGTTACTTCCTCTTTAAATAGGACGTCATCGACAGATGCCATAATGTGTGGTCTTTGTGCGACTGTAACAACACTAAATATAGAACTGTGCACTCTGGAAGAGCTGGGTGTACAGTGAGCCCCATGCCCTCCTCCCCTTTGGCCTTTATGCACCCCACTCTTATTACACCAATGACCTTTCATTTGCCCCTCGTGCACCAAAGTCATACAGGGGTAAATAATGTTTCACTTAAAAGGTCAGCAGTTGGGACGGGTCATCTAAAGACCAGCAGACTTGAAAAAGGTGTGTCATCATGTGAATTACGTAACTTATTATCTTAATGATGCCAGGTACTGTGCCGCACTTTGGAAACTATTGTATGTTAATAAGTTTATGTGCCATATAAATAAAGTGGATTTGGATTTGACTAGAGGCTCTGCTCGTTATTGTAAAACTTCACTTTTGAATACGTACCAACATTTGAGACTGGGGTCTGAGTCGGGTAATGTCCTTGGCCAGTAGAGGCGGGGTATGAGTTTCCTCCTGGATACTGGTAGCCTGGATATCCTCTGCAAATAAACAGTTTATGTTGATTCTCTAACTTTTTCATCTATACTGGATATAAATGTTACAAAATCAGTGGTTGAGGAACTGTTTTTCACAATATCTTACCCTGGGTTGGGATTTGGGCCGTAAGGAGACACAGCAGGCATTCCAGGCATGTAAGAAGCTGAGGTCAAAAGAATAAAGCCGTTAGATTAGAACTACTATAGTTAGGAGCGTTTTTTTTCCTCTCACTGGTATTAGATAGCTTTGTGGGTTATAAACTGATGTGTTAGCACCATCTAGTGTTGAGGTAGTGACATGTACATCATACTATTCCTATACATTTCACTAGCGAAAGTATATTATTTATTTTCTTGATATTTTAGCTATTGACTTACAAAAATTAAATGTAAAATCATGTCATGTAACAGTAAGATAACTGTGTCCTTACATTTAACAATTTAACCAAATTCAACCCTTAAAGTGAAAAACTTAACATGTTAGCTATTGCCAGACTTTCCTTTAGTAGGGGGTACAATCAGGAGTTAGATTGCAAAATCAAATTGTACAATGTTGTACAGCGTAAGAAAGGTTTTGCAACACCACTTTTATGAAAGAAGTGCTAGGCCGTGTTATTGTATTGTATTGAATTGAATTGCAGGTATTTGTTCTGACCACTTGAGATAAGCTTGACTTTTGTTACACTCACGGTTGGGAGGTCCAGCCGCTTGAAAGGCCTGGTATGGAGCCTGTGTGGTGGGGCGTGAAAACACTGGGGGTTCCTCTCCAAACACCACAATCATCACCTGGATCAGCCCATAGAGGTCTGACTGAGGCTGGAGACATAGTGTTAGTCAGTTAACTCAGTCTCAGTACACACACACCAAAAAAAACCAAACATAAAACTATGAGTAATTTGATGAAACGTACATGCTTCCATTCATGAAGATAAGGCAGATAGATCTTGCCATTGGCATCAATATGCTTTCCAGTTTTGATCATCATTGCACTTGTAGGTTTGACAAAGCAAATGGGTGGGTTGTAGGGATATGTGTCCAGCAACCACAAACACACTGGGATGTTGTAGACATTACCTACAAGGAAAGGTGTAAAAAAAATAATAATAAAAATTAAAGAAGTGCACAAAATAAACACACATAGAATAACACATAGATTTTTTTTTATTATATTAAGCTCTTAAATAGTCAACATTTAACATTTTTTATATCCAAATACATATAAAAAAATAAAATCATCCCTAGTTACATATAATATATAACTACCGATGGGAGAATGAGGCAATAAAGAGGCCTCTTATCTCGTCTAATGGCCACTAAAAACAATGGAATCTTGTCTTACCTCTGTAACTTACTGGAACTGTTCCTGTCAAACTCATCAAATCCCTTGAAGAACCATCGTTAAACACTGCAAAACAAGAAATAAGGACAATATTATAATATACACATGGGGGAAAACAAAACTGTTGAAGTGTGATGCCATTGATGTCACTTACCATACGCATCCATGACTGGCTTTAGATCTTTGTAATTAGAGATGACATTAGTAATCTCACGAACAGTCAAATCTCTGTATTTATATTGCTAGAAAAGAAAAATAAGATCATTTAATGTAACTCTGAAGCACGAGGCAAAGTAATGCTAATTAATGTATTAAAATCACAGAAATATGTTGTTATTATTACTTGTTGTTAGATAAGGTCTTTATAGTAAATTGATACCATAACCAAACAATGCACTTCACCAGTTTTATTACTCATATCCAGGAAATGGTTGGTTCTTTTGTGTTTAGAAGCTGAGGACATGTTTGTCGGATGATATTGGGAAAGCTCAGATAGTTCATCCTCACACCTCCACGCAGAACTCCTAAAACTTACCTTAAGCATCTTCTTCAGGGCGCCCTCGTTGACAACAGCCATGGCTCAAAATCTTAGTGTTTGGTTTTATAGAAAATTCCGCTGGGTTTGAGTTGCTGTGAGTTAGCCGACTGACACAAGCTAAGGCTAACTAGCTGTAGATAGTTGATGCTAGGCTAACGTATGCTAGCCCAGCTTTGGGCTCGGCAACACTGAAGGATTTGTATTAGGATTTGTGCCGACTTTGCTACAAATACACAGCTGTATTAAATTTATTTAAAATAAAAGACCAAGCTCACGATCCTCGAAAAATGTCCGATCGTCAACAACAGCAGCTTCCGGCAATCCCTTTAAGGGCTTCCGGTGGACTATGACGTCACATCCGATAACGTCTTTTAGATCGTTTTAAAAAAAATGTATTTTAATATATTTATCTTTTTTTAATTTTCTTTTTTATTTAATCTTTTATATTCATTATATTAGATGTCCAGATTAGACTAAATTTCCCACTAAATACAAATAATGCCTTGTTTCATGGCCTGTTCAGATCTGCCTATGCATAGATTTTGCTTATTACCTTGACGTGACGTGAACAGAGAAATTCTTCTTGTTGTGCACAGACAGTAAAGGTGGGACCAAGTCCTCATCTTGCAGATCAAAAGTAAGACACAAGTCTGAGTCAAATCACGTCCATCGCTTAGATTCCTTGAAAGTCTTAATAGGCTATAATTTCCTAATATATTTTTTGCTATTTCTATTGCCTTTTATATCGGGAATAACAATTGTTCCATATACTTTTGTCATCTATTAACACTATTATTTTCTTTAATAATCACTTGAGAAAAGACATGGCTCAAAAAAGAGGTCAAGTTAATCAAAACTGTGACTCGACTCACAGCTTTTTATTTATTTCATCAAATCCAAATACCCATTGTGAACCCCTGACACCAGCTGCTCAGAGAAACAGAATAAATAAATCAGGTAATAATACCACTAGCAGTTGGTTTCGTGATCCTGATGGAAAGGTTGGTCATCTTCTTTGGACACAGACAGATATGAACTTCCATCTGGTCTGGAATAAATGTTGTATTCTCTGTGAAACTGGAGCCAACCTAAAATGTAATTTGTTTGATTAATAGACACCACTAGATAGTATAGTAGTATAGTAGTATAGTAGCATAGTGATAATATGCTATAGTGGAAATTTTCCACTGTATGTAGTTGACTACCTACATGGTGCTTGTTCGGATTCTTGATATGGCTTAATGCAAACAGGTGGAAATTCTCCAAATGTTGCAGCAATCACCTGTAGTAAGCTGACCAGATCACATTCACCCTGTGGCGAGACAAGAAGACACACCTGATTTATTACAGTACAGTAAAATAAACAAATAATGATGAAAATACTCAAAAAGTTCAGTTGATCTGATGATTGATCTTTTGATCTCTTACCTGTTTCCACTCCTCTAGATATGGCAGCTGGACCTCCCCATTATTGGAAACAAATGATCTTTTAATAATCATCATTTCTTTAGTAGGTTGGACGTACACAATAGGAGCACTTTGTGGATAGCTTTCCTCGAGCCACACAGACACTGGGGTGTTGTAAATATTGCCTTGAACACACACACAAAAATCTATAAACACTATTGTTATGTTATGTTATGTTATGTTATGAAGGTTACTGTTTAAAAATACTCACTGTTAAATATTGTAGAAATAGTTCCAGATAGGCACATTAAATTCTTAGTAACTCCATCATTGTATACTGCACATAATAACATAATAATTAAAAAAACAGGGGTCAGCATAAGCCTATACTCAAAAAGATCTAAATATCTCACCATATGTGTTCATGGCAGGTGTAAGGTTTTTAAAATGAGTCAGTGCTGTGTTTATGTCTTCGGCAACAATTCTCCGAGGGTAGGTCTTCAGCACAAGAAATTCAGTTGACAAGTCTATTCACAGTAGCATATAAAGAGTTATTTAAAGGTGCACTATGTATCTTTTTGGTCAGGCATCTGTCATCTTTTTGCATCTACGGATATGTCATTCGTCTGCTTAGAATGTGCCACAGTTTGACATTAAACAGATCTACCTTACATTTCAGCAGATACAGGTGGTTTTATGGCTCAAAAATACCTAGAAAAAGAGATCGCAGGTCACAGATCTGACCTGTATTTTGGTCTGGTTTGATCTCCATGAAGCTAGAAAGGTTTATTATCATACTGTGAAAAAAAGCAATAATATCTCCATGAAGAAAAGCATTTGACGGACCATCCACTGGAAAAGTTACACAATGCACCTTTAAATTATTGTTGAAGTTACTTACCTTTGGCAGCATTTTTCTAATCTTCTCTACAGACGACATGATCAGAGCTCAAAACAGCCAGTGCTTTCTCAGTTTGTGTATAAGAGAATATGACACGTATGGTGTTATCTGCAGGTTTGGTTTAATGTCTAACTACTTTTATGGCTGTTGATGACCAAAGGGACATTGTCTTTGGTGTCTATCAGCTGGCCTAAAATCAGCATGTAGGTCAGTGACAAACAACAAATACAGACTTCTCACTGCAACCTAGAAAAATAGATTAAACACTCAACTAATATGATGTGTAAAACTACTTTGTGTGTACAGAACTGAAAGAGTTACTCAAAAAAATATACGCAAACTAGTGAATGTAAGTAACATGCTTGCTTTAATCAGCAGTTCACAGGTAAAACACATCATGTTTGTTTTTTAATTATAGTTTATAATTTATAGTTTTAATTATAGTTGAATGAATTTGCAATTATCTACTTTAATTTTAAGTGGGAACAGGCTCTTCAAAGGCCAGATATCAAATTCCGTCTGTATTATTTTGGGTAAATAGGTATAGATAATAGGTATAAAATAGGTATAAACTATATTTAGAGCTGGAATTCCTAGGTATGATTTGATAGACAGCAGATTGAGAATTTGTAATTAGACCAAAAAGTCCAGGTGGATTTAATATAAAAGTCCATTCCATAAGAATCTAAGCCCTCCGGTTTAGTGAGCACCTGTATGCGTAAGTTTTTGATCCAGTGCAGCACTCCAATATTGTGATTTTGAATATAAAAGTCCTATTGAACTTTTGTGAATTTTCATGTTAATTTATTACAAGCTGGTCCAGATTTTACTCAGAATGGCTGACTCTGAAAAGAAGTGCAGACTTCTGTTAATATTTTACGATCCATGAAATTTCCAAGTACAAAGGACCACGCATGGTCCGTTGGAATGGTATAATAACAATAATAGGTCTGTACGTAGGTAGCACTTATTACTTTTCATACCCAAACAGACAAACAGAAGATAAAGATATTCAAAGGTGATTTTAAAGAGACAGTTTTTCAGAAAAGGGATTGTCCCATCAGATCTTGTAAACTGTAAATCAGTGAATCCAAACTGCTACGGTAAGTTGACTATGTTTTTCTGGTTAGTGATAATAAATGTGTAATGAGGATGAGTAAACCCACATTTGGAACAGTACACTTAACTTTCATTGCTGCCACTCCCCAGTCTTACTGCGTCAAACAAGATTAATACACCACTTCATGAAACATCTTGCTAAAATGAGAACCGCCTCTAGATGGTAGCAAAGATTTGTAGTTATCTTGTAGCAAGCATTAAGATATGTTTACACGCTATATAAACAAATTAGGTTTAAAAAAAAAAAAGAAAATATCAAAGCCATTCTCATCTTGACATCTTTATTACTGCCACATCTGTAAAGAGTAGCCTATATACATCTTAAATAGCTAAAACAGTTGACCTTTTCACATAATCCTTCCACACCTGCATCATTCACAATAAACAAAGAGCAACAAGCCCTTGAACCCAGAGATCAGGTCTCTACTCCACTGATAAAAGTGTTGTGCAAAACAGAATATTTTATTTTGCCATAGTAATGCTTTAAAGGTGCACTGTGTAACTTTTCTGGTGTCCGTCAAATGCTTTTCTCCTTGGAGATGTTATTGTTTTGTCTGGAATGTTTCACAGTATGATATTAAACCTTTCTATCGTCATAGAGACCAAACTAGACCAAGTTACAAGTTAGATCTGTGGAGAGGCAAGCCAGTCACAATCAGAATCCCCGTTTTTCTTGGTATGTTTACAGTAACTGTAAGGTAGAGCTGTTTAATGTCGTATTGTGGAACATTCCAAGCAGAGCAATGACATATCCATAGAAACAAACATGTGATGGACCCCCAACCAAAAAGTTACACAGTGCACCTTTAATGCCTGTAAAGCACTGCACCAAAAGTTTGCATTTTTTTAGATAAATGTTGTGGACTCTTAACATTTTGATTGATTTTTTTTTAATGAAATGCCTGAGCTTTGCATGCTGCTTCTACTGACCATTTGAATAACTAAACATGCACTATGTAACTTTTCTGTTCACCTGCTTGTCTCCATGGAGATGTTTGATTTTGCCCCAGATGTTCCACTTTAAACTTTTTTTTATTGCAGGTAGCATTTATTTGATTGTAGATGTTTTTAATTTTCCAAAACATGTGGTCTTTCTCCACAGGTCTGACTGCATGGCGAGTTATTGTCACTTGCTTCTCCATTGACTTACATGCGTTTAATGCCATACTGTGGAACATTAGGCAACGCAATGACATCTCCATGGACACACACAGAAATTACACAGTGCATGTTTATATACTTACAACCAGGGAACTGTTATAACAATGATTATTTGTAGTACTGTTAACCATCACTGTACACTGCAGTTAAAACAATTAACTTTTATAATGTTATGTTGAGAAAGGCAGTCAGAAAATCTCATGGCTGCCGTTTTACTGTGAATGGAGGCAAGTCTTTTGGAGGGGCGTCCTGAAAGAGCCTGTGGGGTAGGGTCCTCTGGGTACAGGTCTGGAGCCAGATTATTTTGGTGCCAACTGTCTGCTGATTTATGCCAGCTCTGCATATGTATTCACTTACATTAAAATAGATGAGATGGCTCCAAAGCGTCACCCGATATTAAAAGGTTGTATTAAACGACTAAAATAAATCCTGATCTTGATTGTTTTAAAATGTAGATATTTTTGTATATTTATCCTCAAAAAAGAAAGAAAGAAATGTGCAAAAGTCTGTCATTCGTGCCAGTTTTATTTGTATTTTCTTTTTTTTTTTATTACATATACTTGATGTTTGTTGGTGGATACTGGCAACATGACGCTGCTGTTCTAAGAGTATACTTCTGCATAGCTTTGTGGTGGACTGGAGAAGGATCATGAACTCCCAGGCCATTAATCAAACCTTTCATCTTCTCCACATAAAATCATTAAGTACAAAGGGTATAAAAATGAATAGGAGGTCATATCTAAGTATTTAAATGAAAAAAAAAAAAAGCAAATGCAACCATGTTAATATTTTGGAGCAAGTTTTAACTATATCTACAGACATTCACAGTTCTCATCTTCGCCAGTTACAATATTAACTACACAAATTATTAATGCCATGAAATGCTGAAGGTTTGCTATATGGGAAATCCAAATATCTAGTCTGCACAAAATTTGATTTGATTTGAAATGTTTTTTTTTTCTTAGATACAATAAAAATTCAGCCATGATGACATACTAGTTTGTACCAGTTTCCATGAATATTCAGAAACCCATCGTCAAGTCAAAATACATTTTTTTTTATAATACAACAATAACAAGCATTATTAAAATTCACTTTAGTGTAATGTGAGGTTTTCTTGTCAAATCCACATAGAGCACATCTCATCATGATTCTGCGATTTTTAGTAACACACAAACATTAACCAAAAAGGGCAGCAAAATCTGACCATAACAGTTAGAGTCTGCTGCATACATGAGGTACAAATGAGCCAACCAATAAGGCAAAGTAAACAGTCTTCGGGCATTAAGTATAGAGCACTATCTAGGCGGTAATATAAGAAACAAAGATCCCAGAACATCCATTACCTGGTAACGTGTGCACAGTAGATCGTGTTGTGACATAGATTATTGTTCCCTTTGAAAAGCAAAAGATAGAAAGAGCTGACTAAAAGAGTATATCTTTTACTAATACACCCAGGATTGTATGAATGCTACACTCCTGGACCCTGATTCCTGAGCACACAATGCAAGATAATCCACGTGGTACACCATTCAGTTATTTGCATCAGTCCCAAGCCTGGATAAATGAGAAAAAACTATGTCAACTTAATAGGCAAATAAATGCAGAGGCAGATCATTTGTTTTGGTGATCCTGAAAGGGAGAAGGCTAAGGGGAATAAACAAAACAAGACTTGCTTTTAAAAACAAAGGCATTTTATGGCCTCATGCACTGTACCCAAGTAGCAAAGAATATTAGATTATATTAAGATCTGGAAAGCAAGGGATTTCTATCTATTGCACCGGATTCTATGTACGTACACTTGCCATTACAATTCCACAACATGAAGAAGGCAGCTTTGTGATTGAGAACGAACAGATCTCCAATCAACATAACCTACCTCAAAGGAATTCTTACTATGCCTGACTGATTATTAAAGGGTCAGACAAGGTGCCATCAAAAAAAAAAAAAAAAAAAAAAAAAAAAATACTTTTACTCACACAGTGCTCTTGGACGTTCTGTAAATAGACTGGTCCATTTCAAAATCTTTTTTTTAACCACAAGGCTTAACTTAAACAACAACCAAAGTAGTCATTTGTATTAAAGTTTCCATTCCTTGTGTCGAGAATGAAGGAGGCACTACACAGGGGGAGAAAACAAAGACAGGTAGTGTGTCAACATCGGAGGCTATGGAGCAACCTAATGTCTATTCCAGTCAAATCCTTTTTCGTTCTAGTAGGCAGCCAGGAAGAGAAGGGGAGTGGAGTAAGAGATGCCTCCTTTAAAGACCAGTGTTGAGACTGAAAACAACAAGTTAGCAGGAAACTTGTGGCACTCACTAGTGAGAATACATTGGAGTTGACAAAAGTCATTAGTGGTGTTGCTCGTGAGGTCGTGGGCAGACCAAAAATAGAGGCCCGCCGAGGGCCAGTTCACCTAACCATTCAGGCAACAGTCCAAGTCCTCCCAGGTCTGACAGCGCCGGTGATTTCCTTCAGAGCAGTTCATTCAATCATTGTCCTCCATTTTGAAAAGTTACAATTGTGTTGTTATAGCTTTCATCTTCAAGTCCATGCTGCCAATAAAGCCGTTGCAAGTCTGCTAAATGCACACCACTGGCTGTGGAGAAAAAGAGAGACCATTTAGTTACACGAAGGTGTATTTTTTTGTTAGTACGATAAGATAAGACTTCATTTTCGCCAAATATAGTAGCTGTATAGGGTGATCAACAGTGGCTTTTGTAATCATATAACTAGTACATTTAATTTCCTCCTGTGCTAACTACAATGGACAGGCCACTCTGTGTTTTAAAAGGATGAGAATTCTTTTTAAATACTTAACCAGGTTAGTAATTTGGGCACAGACAGAAATCTTGTTAGCTTTAATCAAGTTGTCTAAAACAAGCACTGTATACATGCTACTGTCTCCAGTTTGAGAAAAATATCTGTCTGTTTTATTGTCAACAGCTCAGTACATAAAGAACCAGGAAACCAGGCCCTAAAACAATTTATAAACAAACATTGAGTTTCCCACCTGTATCAAGACACCACACAGCGGCAGCTCATACAGTCCTGGCCACTTTCATCGGGCGGGTTCAGCTTCCGCAACTTGTGCTGTCTAATCTCCCGAACCAGTGTATAGAAGGCGTCCTCCACTCCCTGTATAAACCAGTACAAGCACGAATCAGCCAAGGTCAAATGAAGCACACTCAATATAGTCTCATATTCTGAAAAGGGTCTGATACGGGGAGACATTACCATGGCAACCCTCATTTCAGAATATTAATGGAGCAACCAAAATCACTTATGTCAATCTCCACTTTTGATTGCTAAATGGTAACCCTTCCTGTTACAACATCACTATGTGCAGAGTGATTCAGAGACAGTGGGAGCTGAGTGGCAACATGTCCTTACGAGGCCTTTGTTAATGGTTCGTGAGCCAAGCCAATCGCGCTGACTCACTACTCAATCAAATCTTGCAGACGTCAACAAACCCAGCACCAGATAAAACTAGGTTAAATTATGTTTTTTTTGTTTAGTTTATTTTTCTGGTCATTCATTTGCCTCATCAGCCAGTCCCTTCTACATTCTGTTTGAATCCAGAAGGGACTAGAACTAGACAATACAGGATGAAGATGATCCGCATTTGAGACACGTGCTACAAACCTGTGGTTGGACATCAACTCTAATAATTGACCTAAATATACAGCTTCTTATATCGGAGATAAATAATAGCTTGTTTCTTTGCTGATTCTGTAAAAATCCACAGTTTCTCGGTCCTTTATGTCGTTTTTATTCACCCTTTTCTAAGTGTAAGCAGCCATGTT
>NW_026570973.1:0-10977 GCF_026225935.1 Boleophthalmus pectinirostris | reverse complement strand
AAAAGTCACATGTGTCAGCAGGACCGTAGAGAGCACCAAGGAAGCAGAGTGGCTCTGCTCCTGGACAGCAGGCGGCAGAAAGGTGCTTGACCACAATCTGCTATCATGGTTCAATACAGTTCATATTATTTTATTGCAATCCCTGTTGACATCGTCACGTGGTTCATCACGGCTTTACATCCTTGTTCACAGTCCAGATCATATGCTCTTTCTCTCCCACAGACTATACATGACTCATGGCCAAGCAGCCCAGGACCCTGAAGTCAACAGGGTCAGTGAGTGTGTTTGCCTCAGGCTTGCCAAAGAGTTTGAGCAAGCACGCAATGGGCCAAAGGACAGAAAGGGGAAAACCTCGCCCGTCCCTCAGTCCATCGTCAGTGTCTACAGCAACCTCGGACAGCTGCTGGAGGACAGTAGGGTTGTCTTGGACCAGACAAACCTGTTTCTGGTGCCACTGAACAACCTTCGTGGTATGTCTTATTTCATTTACCTTTCCCATACAGTCAAGACAGTATATAAATGTAACCGCGGCATGGCCGTGCAAAAGTCCAGCTTGGTTGTGGGAGTAACCCGTCTGTGTTTGTTGCGAACAAATGGCCACGATACGTCTTTTGTGGTTTTAATCTGCATCAAACAAAATACATACTGGTCAGGATATCTCAGCTCGACACGGTGAGCAGCTCTACAAGGAGAGCAAGTCACTTTAACATCTAAAAGTTATCTTCTGTCATGACATGCAAAAGTCCATTACTGTAATAGCTCAAACATTGTACAAAATATTAGCTCATAAATGTTCCAAATGACATAAATACGATGTACAATTAGGATGTAATCATAGAATGAATAATTAAACAGAAATACACAATTTTTACCAACAGAGCTCAAATCATTGACCCACCTCGTGCACATCTCTCGTGAACTGGCAACATGCTCTTGGCGCCAGGGGCACTTATCACTACCGGTCATCACAAGAGGGCGCTATTCACCCAAAATGCATTAGCTCAATAAGAGTAATGACAAGTGGAATCAAATACCATGTAATCACTACGTACATATTTATCCTCAAGAAAAACCTCCACCTGCATGCTTATTAGAAAATGTGTAATAACCTTAGGGGGGATAGACTCACATGTTTGTCTTCTAGGCTGCTTAGGAGGGATTATAGGAAGGACAGGGACATGCTGCTCCAAGGCACTGTACTTCCTGAACAGCCTCTCCCTGCAGTAAACACACTTCCGGCTGCCCCTGTGCAACGTGCACATGATGTTATGACCTTTGAGGAGCCAGAAAACTGTGAGGCAGAAGCTATTCACAAAACCCATCACTCTTTGCTCAGTTTAGAATTTGTTTTATTCACTATACACGTATGGCCAAGCTCGACATTAAACTGTTTGATATTTAATGTTTGCAGATGACTAAGACAGGAAAGCCAAATAGTTCCTGGAGGGACATCTGCTTGAAGTATGCCCAGGACAAATTCCACTTTTCAGCCCGCAAACGGCCAGGGGCCAAGAAATGGAAAAAGGCCTTAGAGAGGACTGATGCTTGCCCCTGCAGAGCCATGCTAAGGATCTGTTTGGGAGAAACAGAACCCACAGGTACACTGAAGTGTACCTGTGGGTTCCATAAGGTAGGTAAAATGATTTACTAATTGATTAGTAAAGTACAAAAAGAGACAATTAAAGAAAGCTTTATTTCCCTCTTTTTGTATTCCCCCCAGCCAGCAGATCTGTCATCTGGTGCTGGGTCGGGTGAGGCAGGAGGAGTTGAGACGGAAGCAGGGCGAGTCCAAGTCGACACGGAGGCAGGAAGAGGAAACACGGACACAAGGAGAGGAGACACAGAGACAAGGAGAGGAGACATGGAGGCAGGGAGGCAGGGGGAGTTCGAGTCAGCACGGAGGCAGGGAGAAGAGACACAGAGGTAAGCGTGTCAGTGAAAGGAGAGGGAGCGCTTTCACTATACAGCATTCATTATGCCATGACCACAAAAGGTAACAGTACTGCCACCAAACCTAATGCAATCTCTGCTCACTCAAATAATGTATAAAATACAACATATATAATTACAAACAAACCAAAAGGAAATTGGTTTGCTTCTTGTGCTTGTATTTGGTTTACAGATCACCGAGAAGCTGGCTGGTGGAATAGGGGACCAACATCCGCAACGAGTTTGACCAGGTTCTGAACTCTGTTCTGACGACGGGTGCAGGTGCAGGGTTGGAAGAGTTGTGCCAAGGCGTCGTCACCCTTTATAAAAATGCGGGCCAAACTGAACCTGCGGTCATCTGTTGATCGGGACTTCTGCACCCAGACAGGTGGGTCTCTCTCTCTCACACATACACACAAACAGACACACACAGAAGCACACACAGACAGACACACGCGCACACACACACACACACATAGAAACACACACGTGCACACAGACACATACGCACACACAGAAACACACATGCAACAATAGACACACGCACACACACACAAACACACACGCACAAACAAAAATGCACACGTACACACAGAAACACACATGCAACAATAGACACACACAGAAACACACACAAACACACAGCGACACACACACAGAAACACACACGCACACACAGCCACACACACACAGAAACACACACGCACATACCGACACACACTCGCAAACACAGAAACACGCACAGACAGCCACACACACACAGAAACACAAACGCACAAACAGACACACACACACAGAAACACAAACGCACAAACAGACACACACGCACACACAGAGAAATACACACAGAAACACAGACACACACAGAAAGACACACGCACACACAGCTACACACACACAGAAACACACGCACACACCGACACACTCTCGCACACACAGACACACGCAAACACAAATACACCCACGCACACACAGAAACACGCACACACACACAGAAATAGACACGTGCACACAGGCACACAGACACACACGCACACACAGAAACACACATGCAACAACAGACACAGACACACTCGCACACACACACACAGAAACACACAGCCACACACACACAGAAACACACGCACAGACAGCTGCACACACAGAAACACACATGCACAGACAGACACGCACACACAGACACGCACACACAGAAACACACACGCACAGACAGACACACGTACACACACACAGAAACACGCACACACAGAAACACACACGCACACACAGAACACGCACAGATAGACACAGACATGCACACACACACGGAAACACACATGCACATACAGACAAACACACACACAGAAATACACGCACAGACACACACACACTCAGAAACACGCACACAGAAACACACACGCACGCACAGAACATGCACAGATAGACACACACAAACACATGCACACAAAAACACGCACGAATACACAGAAACGCACACGTAAACACAGCGAAACACACGCACGCACACACAGCTACACGCACACACTGACACACTCTCGCACACACAGACACACACGCAAGTACAGAAACACACATGCACACACAGACACAGACACACGCACAGACAGACACACACACAGAAACACACACACACAAACAGACACGCACAGACACACGCACCTCTGATATCCCCTGTATCCCTGTATACTATTCAGTGTGTGTGTTTGGGAAAGTTTACTCTCACTAACTTTAAAATATTAAACTTAGTGAGCGTAGACTTTCCTATAGCTTTGAATGACAACACATATTTTTCCTGTTTGGGATTTTAATACAGGAATATATGACAAATGTATTGGACAAAATGGTGAGTATTGATTCATTATTACGATATTACTTCACAGACAAATAATACTTACGGTATTTCTTTTTTTTTGAGCTTCCAACACCAAGCAAATGTGATCCTGCAGAAATAGAGGAGGAGGAGAAACCAAAGACAACAAAGAATATACAATATTGGTAAGTTTCATATAAATTGACAGTATTGAATTGTTCAAGTACAGAACATTTATTTGTGTGTTTTTCTTCCAGTGAGATGGAACTGTGGAGAGGAGAAGTGGAGGAGCCTTCTATCCATGTTCTACAAAATACAGGTACATTGGAGACAACTATGAATTGCACTTGTACCTCCTCCTAGCATATTTTATGTTTGTGATTTTTTTTAAAACATTTTTTTGTTTTCCCAGAGTCCGCCTGAGGTCCAGGCTGGGTCAGGAGAGCTGCTGAGGTCCTGAAGTGGGACTGTCGTGTGTCCAGCCCAAGAGACAAAGCACCATGGCCTGTGTACTCCATATTCTCCATGACGACCTGTGTACTGTCCACCAACCTGCAGGAAACACCTCTGATTTCCCCTGTATCCCAATATACTATTCAATGTGTATGTTTGGGAAAGTTTACACTCACTAACTTTAAAATATTAAACTTAGTGAGCGTAGACTTTCCTATAACTTCCTATAACTTTGAATGACAACACATATTTTTCCGGTTTGGGATTTTAATACAGGAATATATGACAAATATATTGGACAAAATGGTGAGTATTGATTCATTATTATCACATTACTTCACAGACAAATAATACTTACGGTATTTCTTTTTTTATTGAGCTTCCAACACCAAGCAAATGTAGAAATGGAGGAGGAGAAACCAAAGACAACAAAGAATATACAATAATGGAACAATGGAATGGCACATTACTTTACAGACAAATAATACTTATGGTATTTCTTTTCTTTTGAGCTTCCAACAAAATTTTTATTCAATCTGTTCTGTTTTCTTCGAGATTCAGGAGCAGGACCACACCTCATCCTCCCCCTGTTTCTCTCCAGTGAACCACAGCTCAGCTCAACCACACCTTCAGTTACCCTGAAGCATTTTCTATCCAGGCCTATCCCGACAGCACCGTCTGTCTCCGCTCTCTTGACCCCTTCCCTCTCACCCCGTGTCTCTCCCTAAGCCTGAAGACCTCATCGTCTGAATCGTCTGACACTCCCCAGTATATTGTAATAATCATGATAATGATAATGATAATAATAATAATGATAATATTATCATTATTACTACTACTACTATAATAATAATAATAATCCAATACACTGGACTCATCTGACACACTTTGGCTCGCTTTGTCTCCCTCTGGTGGTCATTTAGAGAGAGCGTGAGTTTTTTTTTTTTTTTTATTAAATGTGGAAGCCTACTGCTCTGGGGTTAAAACAGATTCCAAATGACCACCAGAGTGTGTCGTGTCAGATGAGTCCAGTATATTGTATTATTATTATTATTATTATTATTATTATTATTATTATTATTATTATGCATAATAATGATTACAAGTGCATATTGTTGGTACTGCAAAACTGTTACAAGTTGTAAAATTATTCATTTATTTATTTATTCATTCATTTGTTTTTAATGTTTTGTATGTGTTACAAAATGTAATAAATAAAGAAAGTCATTTATTGGGGACTGAATTACAAAACATATAAATAATAATAATATGCACATGAAATGACACAATGTCACAAGAAGAAGAAGAGGCAATAGGAGCTCTGGGGAAGTCCTGCCAAGTGCTGCAACATGAGCACAGACGTCACAAGATGTCAGAGGCTTTTTTTTTGACTGTATGCCCTGTGCAGGTTGTTGTTGTTGTCGTCGTTGTCAAGGTGACAGGATGACATTTCTTCATACACAGGTATAGGTGTAGTACTTGCACACCAAAAATGGCATTGATATCTCTTGTAGTTTTTCCACACTGTCATTGTTCAAGCCACTGAAAACTGGCCACATCATTGTTGACTGCTGCCAACTGCTGCCTGGACTCACACTATTTTGACATGAGAAGCCGCCACAAAGTCAAGTTTCAACATAATTTGAGTCTTAAGGCCAAATACAGTAAGTGCTGGGAATGTGTCTAACAGGCGACGCTGAGCGTTTTAAACTCTTAGAATTCCAGGCCATTTTTGTGAAATCACTCTTGTTCTGACCTCTCCAAACTAAAATGATTGCCATGAGTGAACCCTCAGTTGCATATACACAAGTTTGGGTTTTTTTGTAAGGTAACACCCAATAGTTTCACCCACAGGTGTAAGAATCACTCTAAGTATGTCTGGTAGGTATTTATACACTTTGGCACACACCTAAAAAATTATTTTTCTCATCCTCGCCCAAATTTTTTTGTTAAAATTAAGGTGTAGAAAGCTGCAGTAGGTAGCTGGGGACTGAAACATTCTATATTTCTATTGAAAACCATGTTGACCTCTTACATTTCAAATTTGATGAGAATATCTATAAAAATGAGGATTTTAGACTACTTTTATTGCTAGTATATTTAGGCGTTTTCCAGAGGGACTTTTGCTTTATCCAAATTTATCCAAACCTATCCAAACCTATCCAAATGGAGACATTTGGAGAACGTTTGGAAAAAAATGCAATAACTTTTGAATGCTTCAACCCACAGACATCAATGAGGGCTCTACTGAAAGCTTACACTTAGAGGAATCTTTATCTACACACCAAGCTGCTCTATTCCTTATGAAAATATATATAGCATATCAAAACACAATATAAAATGTATATTTATATATAAAATATAGTCAAAACAAGTGTTATGGGTCAAAATAAATGTATATTTACAAATGTATAACAATGCAAACTGTAAACAAACACATTCAAACTGTAAACAAACACATTTCAAACTGTAAACAAACACTTCAAACTGTAAACAAACACACTTCAAACTGTAAAACAAACACACAAACTTCAAACTGTAAACAAACACTTCAAACTGTAAACAAACACACTTCAAACTGTAAACACACACACACTGCAAACTGTAAAAACACTTTTTTCTATTGTCCTTGTTCTTTGTGCCAATCATTATAACAGTCCCTAAACATTTACGTAACCATTGGCTGCGTAAAAGACGCACGCTTTACGCACACAGTCTCTTTGTGTTTGTGCCTGCGGTACGCATGATCCAGGCGGCGCAGGTATACAGAAAACCATGGCTTGTGATATGTCATTGTGTTCATTGGCTCGTGACTGTAAGGGAAAATATCACTCCGCGCCTGTAATCAAGTTTGGGTGATTGTGCACGAGGGGAAGTGGGAGTAAACGTTCTGAGTTCTGTACACTGATTGGGGGTGTGGGGCTTTAGTAACCGAAAACTTGCACTCTATTGGCTGACCAAAGTGCCAATTAAATGCTAACTCTTTCGTTTAGCATAGACAGTAGCGTTATCTGCTCAGTAAATATCTAGCCCTGAAATCGCCAGAAATGCAAAAAAAAGTGACGGATCACTTTTCACGTTTGGAATACTTTGGAATACTTTCCGGCATAGAGGAACTAATTCATTTTGTGGACATATTTTTCACTGGGATTATATTCTCTGGACCTGTACGGACCAAATGAGACCAACTTCTGGGATATGTGGATGTTTTGACAGAATGAGAGCCCTCAAAAGGTAAGAACAGTCCAATCCTTTGCACGTGCTTTTCTGTAAAACGGCTGTCTTGTCAGTGCTGTTGTGGTTACTGTGGAAAATGATTTGGATATTCAAAAAGACGAGACTCGTAGCTTTAATTTGATGTGTATATTGTTAGTGTGGACGACGGAGATTCATATGCAAATTGCTGTAGCGTTGTAAATGAAGGGCGTCAAATCCTTATCAGGTTAATTAACAATGGTTGTTTTTCACAGGTGTGTCTTCAGTGACCAAGCTCTTCCACCCATGGAAGTCTGCAGTGCGCTCAGACAGTTTTCATTTTGTGAAGCGCTTCAACTGTGGCCTCACTACAGAACACCACCCTCTATATGGCACCTTTTGTACCAAGCTGTCATCCTGCGTTTTTGAATGGGATAAGGAGGATGTGCAATGCCTGAAGGAGGCCAAGAGAGAGGAGTGGAAGTGCAGCCACAGTGGACATGTTCCCACTGAGGAACAGCTTATGGCCACCGTCTACCCAGGAGAACTAAAGAAACACTGCAGGAGGAGGACCGTGGAGTGGAGGGGATGCGCCGTATGATTTCAAGGCTGCTGGAATCAGTTGTGGGACCTCACAGACCACCACAGGGCTGTGTTTGGTGAGCCATGACAGCATGCGCCCACATCTGGGAGATGCAGCAGAAACAACTGGAGTGCTTCCAAGACCCCCCAGGTGTTGCACTGTATACAAAGGTGGGGACATTCCAGGGCAGGAAAGAGCTAGACATCCTTAGGTGTGGTAGGGGGTCCTCCTCCCTGGAGAGTTTTTACTTAATACTCTTATGTATTCATATGGATTCACTTTACAATAATGGTGTTGACTGAAAGTGTTTTGTTTCTTAGGCTGGCGGTGCAATGCTACACATATGCAAATGTACATGCTGGAGGGCTATCAAGGTGGAACATGGCGGGGCCAAGGAGCAGTAGCTGTGGAGGGGCCTCGACCCTTAGAAGCTTCGATGTCCGCCCGATGTCCCACCTCAACAGCTAAGCCAGCGTGTCCGTGGTTGTAATCTAGTGCAGAATTCCCCCCACCTGGGAAACCTACTGGTAAGACTTTGGATTTCTTGGGTGCAAAGACTGTGCTATGGAGATGGATGTGTGTATGTATGTCCTTCTCTCATCTTGTGTTTATACTGGTTACAGATGAGCGCATAGCGGTGGAATATTTATTGGGCCAGACCAACAGAGGGGACCTGCTTGCGCCATGGCATGTCCCTGAAATCCCATCACAGGTGCTTGAGGAGGAGTGGGACGCAGATGATGCAGATGTCACTGTAGACATGTCTGAGGAGGGGGCCACTGGTCCTTATGACCAGTCTGTGGAGGGTGACACTGATCCCGAAGTCATCGTCACAGAGGTAGGTAACATTTTCTGTAACACCTTAGCCTACTCAAAAACACAATACTTACCTGAAATAAATGTGGTTAAACGAATAAGATGAATGAATGTAAAATCAGCATTGCTCACATAAATAGGAACAAGAGTGACCATTAATTTGCTTGGTTTTTCATCACTTTCCAGACCAGCCCAAGTGACACGAGAGGGGTTGTGGGATGGGAGGCAGACCATCACTGCTTTGTCAGCCAAGGAGGAGGCTAACATAGTGCGCCTGCATGCAGATCTCCATGCCATGATCATGGCACCTTCAAGGTACAAATGAAGCATATGGATGTCTCTTTCACCGTTTAGATACACCCAGAATTCTGGGAAAAAGTCACATGTGTCAGCAGGACCGTAGAGAGCACCCAGGAAGCAGAGTGGCTCTGCTCCTGGACAGCAGGCGGCAGAAAGGTGCTTGACCACAATCTGCTATCATGGTTCAATACAGTTCATATTATTTTATTGCAATCCCTGTTGACATCGTCACGTGGTTCATCACGGCTTTACATCCTTGTTCACAGTCCAGATCATATGCTCTTTCTCTCCCACAGACTATACAGGACTCATGGCCAAGCAGCCAGGACCCTGAAGTCAACAGGGTCAGTGAGTGTGTTTGCCTCAGGCTTGCCAAAGAGTTTGAGCAAGCACGCAACGGGCCAAAGGACACAAAGGGGAAACCTCGCCCGTCCCTCAGTCCATCGTCAGTGTCTACAGCAACCTCAGATAAGCTGCTGGAGACAGTAGGGTTGTCTTGGAGCAGACAAACCTGTTTCTGGTACCCCTGAAAAACACCACGGTCTCTTCGTGGTATGTGTTATTTCATTTACCTTTCCCAAAGCTGCCCAGGAGGATGAGGAGCTAGTGTCAGGGGGGGAACCGCCAAAGAAGAGGCTATCAAAAGAGCAGTACCACTACACCTGCATGCATTGTGGCCAAAACAACTGTTATTTCTTTATGTAGTCTACACTGAATTGTTACATCCCTAGTTTACAGTAGTTTTATTGTTTCAGCTTCATCTTGATGATGATGATTATTATTATTGTTGTTGTAATATTATTGTTATATATTGTGATATTGTTACATTGTATTGTTATTATGTTATTCTATATTGTTATATTACATGGTTATACTTTTATTATTGTTATTTAATCATTTATTTAATTTTGTTTAAAGGATTTGTTTTACAGCTTTTAATCATAGATATCTCTCGTCTCTTTCTCTCTCCTCTCTCCCTCGTTTCTCGTCCTGTCTGTTCATACGTGGTTTGTCATTTTTCTTTGCTTTCTTACTGTGTGTACAATGTTACATTAAAGTTTTGATCATGTTATGAGTCAAGAACAGCTTTCCGTTTTTATTTAATTTCCTGTTTAAAAACAGGACAGTGAGGTCATACACTGAATAACTTGAAGCCAGAATTACTTGCAGGATCATTTTACTACTATTTTACTTACATTTATTCACAAAACCCATCACTCTTTGCTCAGTTTAGAATTGGTTTTATTCACTGTTGCTGCACTGAGCTACTCTCTCAAATAATGAGTGTATTAAAAGTGAGGGGACATATGATGCAGAGTTATCTACATACACTGTTAAATTGTTTGGTTTTACTAGCACCTAATAGGCCTTAGGAATGTCAGAAGCGCTGTGTTACTTTGGGAAGCTGCCTGTTCGAATCTCACAAAACACACAAAAATTAAAGCAATGATACACCTTGCAATAAGTGTGAGTGAGTGTTAAACAATGCTGAAAAGATAATAGATAAGAAAACAATAATATAATGGACATTTCCCTCCTCTTCTCTCCTTTTCTTTTTCCCCCCCCCCCCCCTTTTTTTTTTTTTTTTTTTTTTATTTAAAGAAAAAGTGTATACATCCAGCAGTGTATAAAGAACTGTGATTACTATTCAAACATTTTATCGTACAACATGTACAAATAAAATAAATAAAAAGTTAAGTAATAAAAAAGAAAGGAGGGGGAAATAAAAGAGGACAGGAAAGGGGGAAATGCTATACTTTCACACTAGGGGGGGTCAGAGTTGAAGTGAAAACATTCAGAGCTGTACAGATTTCTACAGTCTCGAGTGCCTTCTGTTTCTTAGAAAACTGAATTGAAAGAATGTATTGTTTGAAACTATTGTAGAAGCAAC
>NW_026570972.1:0-10343 GCF_026225935.1 Boleophthalmus pectinirostris | reverse complement strand
TAGCACTAAGCTCCACCTATTGGTGTGAGGGTGTCATTACAACTTAAAAAGTTATTGAAATCAGACTTCACCATTTATTTCATACAATAAAACATGATGTGAAAGCACATATCTGGTGTCACACAAAAACTTATCACTGAGTGTGCAAAAAAATCCAATGCAAAATTTTGAAATGCACTAAAAATTTTATTTAATGGTGTAAATAAGATTATTAGTAACCATACTCACATCTGTTTGTTTTATATTTCATGTCCTCCATTTGTTTGTGTTGAGCTGAAATCTTCTCTATTTGAGCTTGCACAAGTGTCTCTGTGGTGTAGCTGTAAGTTATGTTCTTGGTCTTCAGTGTGTTTAAATAATCCAGCAGCTGAGGGACCTGCTGTTGGTCTCTGGGGTTGAATATAAAATATCCTCCTCCACAGCTCTGACACAGCTCCTGGATGTCTCTGTCTCCTTCAACAAACTGAAGCACAGCTGGAGCAGTGGGCTCTGAATGAATGAACAGAATCATAGTGAAGGGACGGACTCGAGAGCTGAGTGTGTCCTGGATGATCTTCAGCTCGGTCTTGTCTTCATCAGTGAGAGGAGCCACCGGTAGAACCAGGATGAAGACATGGACGCCCTCAGGAGCACAGAGGGAGATGCAGTGGAGGCACTGCTCCATCACTGTCTCCAGAGGTTTTCCAGACAGAGCCGGCAGCTCCACCAGAGACACACGACGCCCACAGACCTCTCCCTCATGTTTAACACACTGCTCTGTGCTACTCGCTGCAGGGAGCTCTGCTCGCCCTAAAATACACTCAGCTGCTGAGGTCTTCTCTGCTCCAGTCTTCCCAAAAAGAACAAGGTTCAGAGAGGGTTTCTGCTCCACAGTGAGGGTAAGGAATGATGCTTTGTTTTGATCTACAAGGCTCTTGAGAGAATCAGTCAGGAGTTTGTGGTTTTCATCAAACATGTTGTAGAATCTTCCACCACAATCACTAATGAGCTTTGAAACACTGAGGGTCTTCTGGCGCTTGTGTGTGAGAACCACCATGGAGTGTTTAAAGGCACCTGGACCAAACAGACTCAGGATGAAGGTCAGAGTTTTCCTGTTGTTCTCGGTGAAGTCTGAAGGATTCACCAGCAGCAGCAGAACGTTGGGTCCAGGAGAACACTGATACACACATTTCTTCAGTTCTCCTGTCACAGTCTCCACAGACTGACAGAGCAGGTTTGGGGTCTTCACTACCACTGGTCTTTTTCTCCAAATGTTAGCGGTGGAAGAGCTTTGTTCTGTTGCCATATCAAAGCTGTGATTGAGGATTAAGTACATTTTTCTTTGGTTGTTCAAAAGTTTCCCAAACAGAACAATCCTAAGAGTGGAGTCTGGGAAAATAATTAATTCACATAGACGTCAGTGCTTTTTTTTTGTCCACAATAATAAGATGACTTAGCTGCTATGCTGCGAATGATCTTAAGGACAGGTGAAACATTTTTTAGTAAATGTACTTACCAGAACCAGAATATATTTCACTCGTTCTCAGTGTGTTGTTAAATCCTGCAAAACATAAAATATTTACTTAAATGAAACGCATGAAGGTTTATAACCTAAATCAACAGTCACTGCAGGTACCTTTTTTAAATGCAGTAAGAACGTCTCCTTCTCCTTCTTTGGTCTGATGAGCTGCTGGAGCAGGATCCTCATATATATCAAGAGTAACATGTTTTTCATTGTTCTCTTTAAGTATTTGGACTATTTTAGTCAAGAGTTCTTCATGTACTTCAGAGATCATATGTGTTTCAAGGCTCTTCACCAACTGATATCTGGATTTGCACTTTTTAATCAGATTTTTCAGAGGGGGAGAATTCAAATAATCCTTCATTACACTTGTCTTTTTTGTTGCTGTCAGCAGCACCAGTGAATGTTGGAAGCTCTGCTCACTGAAGCTCCTCAGGACTGACTGTAGTCTGATGTTGTGTTGCTCAGTGAAGTCTTCAGGCTGTAGAACCAGCAGGAACACATGAGGACCAGGGTCACAGGCGTCTGCTGTGTCTCTGACTAACTCTGACTGTGCATCTGCAGTGAGGTCGGGCTGGAGCAGGTCTGGACAGTTGATCACTGAGATCTTCTTGTCTTGAAGTTCTCTTGTTTGTCTGATGGGTCTTTCAGGTTCTTTTGTTGCATCAAACACAGACTCATTCAGTAACAGGTTTCCCACAGAGCTCCTCTGACCCCGGCCGCTTCCCAGAATCACCACCCTCACCTCAGACACTGGAAATACACAAGAAACAAAATACAATTAAGAAAAAGGTCTCACAGTTAAAGTGTGGTACTAATGTAAAGCCTGTCTCTACTTTAAAAAAAAAAAAAAAAAAAAAAAAGTTCAACAGTACTAATTATGAAACTTGTCCTTTCTGGTAGAAAACTGGGTCAGAATCTGGGATGAGTACCACATGTCACCTATGAGTTCAGACAAAATACAAAATGTAAGTGAATTATTCATATCTATAATGGACATTTAAACAAATCCTCATTTAAGGCATACTAAAATCTAAATTAATTCTATACTAAATTCCAAATACATTTTGGATTACTTAGTGTAAGGGATTATATATTGCATTTTACTTTGACTTTCCATTTATCTCTCCAGTTTTAACTTAAATATGTATTAGTAACAATGTTCTTTGACTGAATGAATGAATAATGGACTTTATTGTCAATTTCTTCACATGTACTGGACATACAAAGGAATCGAAATTGGAACTGTCACTCTGTCCGTACATTACAAACACACAATGCAATATGACATGAGACAGGACATGGACAACATGACTAGACAGAAAATAGGTAGAAAATAGGAATAAACAATGCAGCATAACATGAGGATGAGGAGGGGAGGAGAAAAAAAGAGAACCACCCCCAGCCTGTGCTCCTATCGGGGCATAGTATGGTACGAGTACACAAAAAAACAACATCTTAGTGACATCAGCACATAGTCAAAACACAGTACAAACATTTCCACTGGACTAGCAACCAGGTAGGGTATGGGTGTGGAAATAACTCAATGTAAGCAAGCAGCCATCTGGATCCTGCAGCCATTGGCACTTTACTGATGATTTTCAGATTTAATGGCAGTAAATTTAGCAAATAAACAGTGTGGCAAGATCGAAGTTCCAAGTGCAGGTGGTTTATTGTGCCAGTGTCCAAAGTGCAAGAATCCCAAAAACAGTGCAAAAATATTTACAGTGAGCAAAAAATGTCCAAAGAGTATTTACAATAAAGAAGCAGGGTAGAGTTCAACATTAACTTTCCCCTTTAAGATTCTGGTACAGCACACCAACGTTACCTGCTCTGTAACTGGTGGCAGACTGATTGACAGCCAGAAACGGCTCCCCTTTATACACCCCCGGGATGAATCAGCGTGTGTGTGCTAGAGATGCGCGGATGGGCTATTTTTTCATCCGCAACCGCGACACAAAACTCATCATCCGCCCGCTGTCCATTTTGCACCGAAGGTTTTCAAAACCGCACCCGCCCGCCATCCGCCGATTGATTTTAGATTTTAGAACAATCATACAGCAAACAAACTAAGGAGCCTCGATAAAAACGCAAACTATAGCTCATTCATTCCAAAATTCGCTCAGCGTGTATGTTCGCATTCTTAATTGTCAGAGTCGGCGTCAGAGCACATTTACTGGAGGGGCATGGGTCACCAGCAGGGGGGCACTGCCATTTGAGAAATATTTTAACGCGGTGGAGTCAGCAGACATGCTATCAAACAGGTTTTTCTGTAACAGTATTAGGCTAATTATGTGTTGTTACTATAATCATTATTATATTAAGATTATTATTATTATTAGCTGCAATAGTTGTTGAGGCTGTGTGGTAGACGATACAACACAAGACAATAATAAAAGGTTGAGGTTTATTAAAAAACAATAAGTCCTGCCACTGGTTGTAAACATTAAACAACAGCCTCTCGTCAAAAACACCTCTGAACTAGAAATAGCCACGCATCAGACAGCACCAGGGCTGTAGTGAACATGGTACACGAGTCACCGTCCAGTCCAGTCCTGTCCTATAGAGACCTGAGACTTGAGGGACCGGGACTAAACCAGGACTAAACCAGGACTAAACCAGGACCAGTGGCGGCTGATGGTATAATTTTTGGGAGGGGCACCAAGGGCAAAATTATAAATATATATTATGAATAATATATGTATTATATATATAGGCTGTAGTATTATAACAAATACCAGAAACAGGGTTGGTTAGTATTGGCTGAACAGTATCGATCAGAGCACAATGAACAGCCAAGCGCAAACTTTATGCAACAACACAACGTAACACACCGCTCACACCCAGACCCAACAACGTCAGTAAAACTACAATAAGAGACATGAACACAGATGCCGCTTCTACACACGACAGAACAACCAGAGCAGCTCCATCGCACCCACCAGCTCATTTACGCACTATTAACTATTAACACTATAACACTATTTAACTATTAACACTATAACACTATTAAACTATTTAACACTATAACACTATTTACCTGTGAGGCTCCAAGTTCAGATTTGCCGCAAACTAATGAAAACCAGCCTCTTACCTTCTCCAGAGACTGAAGCAGAGTGTTTCCTCTGTCCACTGTCCCACTGGTTCTGTTTCCAAAAGTCTATTGTCCAATATGAAGAGATGAAACTGGTCCAAATCCTGGTCCAGTCTGGTCCGTGACGCGAGGTCCAGGAGCAGAGTGCACGAGCGGTTGTAAAATGAGTCTTAATCCCACTTCCCACTTCAGTCTGAAAGTTACGGTCAGTCCACATCAGCACCAGGTAGAATTATGCCTCTGCGCGCTATGCTCAGGTCAAACTTTTACACCCAGAAACGAGCGGGCAAAGGCGGATAGAGCAGCGAGCGACTGCCCCGGCCCCGGCGGCGGCAGCGAGAGTCCGGGCGGCGACTGTCCCGGGTCCCGGCGGCGACAGTCCCGGGTCCCAGCGGCGACAGTCCCGGGTCCCGGCGGCGACTGCCCCGAGTCCGGGCGGCGGGTCTGTCAGTGTCTTTGATTCTGTTCTCGCCATTTCCTGTGTGGAGCTTTAGGCTAAAGTAGCAGCTGCCGCTAATCGTGGAGCTGCTACGAGTTGACGCAGCAGGTTGACGTGACGTGAGTGACAGGACAGTTGTCCAATCACATTACACTAAATAAACAGAGACTGTGACGTCATTGATGTCACAGTAAAGTTTGTGCCCTCGGCCCGAAGTGAAATGCGCCAATCAAAATCATTTTAAAATAGTAATAATAACGGCCTGTTGGGGGGTGGGGCACCAGTGGCCGCTAGGGGGGGCACGGCCCTCAAATGCCCCACCTTGCCGCCGACACAGTTAATTGTCCGTAACAACCCCAAACTTACCTGGTTTTCTTGCGCAGCTAAAAAATGCATAACTAAATAAATATGGCCCTATAGCCACTTATGTGTTGGCAAACAGCTGAAATAAATTAGAAATAATAAAATAAACTGCATATAATATGTGCCTCGTAAACCTTAGGCATCAATAACCCGACACAACCTTAACCTTCAGAACATAAAAACGAGGTCAAATGGGCTAATTAAGGATATGACGTACACTTCATACTACAAGCATAAACAATGACACTCGTCTTTTCAGATGTAGGTAACAATACTAACAATAATTTTTCTTTTTTTTTTTTTTTTTTTTTTCAGTAGTTAAACCGCCACCCGCCCGAATTTAATAAAAATATAATTTTTCGTCACGTCATCCGCCCGACCCGCGGATTAACCGCGGATACCGCGGTTGTAACAGCAATCCGCGCATCTCTAATGCGCGGACAAGTCAGTGCAGGCCACGGTCATGTGAAGGGGAAACTCCACCTAAAATCATAGACGGACTGGCTCCGTCACAAACAGTAAGAGCTGGGGAAACACAAAAATACAGTAGGTAAATGCCATGTTGTTACACTTTAGCAAAATGAACCATAACGTTAGCTAACAAAAGATTTAATTACACATCAGTTAACCATGTTTTGTTTTGTTTTTTTTTGTTTTTTTTTTTAATAACAAAATCTAATTAATATTAATTTTAGTTGCACAAAGTATGACAAATGTGCTTATACATAACAAAAATCTAGGTGTATACTTAAATTCATAATTTCAGAGGAGGACACTTCTGTGCTTAAGAAAAGAGGTTTGTTCTCAATGCTAATGCTAATGCTATTGTTGAGGTGTATTAGATATTACAAACACGCTCTTTGCCACCAGGGCTGCCCTTTGTCACTGGCTCTGTTCATTGTATTTATGGACAGAATTTCTAGGCGTAGTCATGTGCCGGAGGGGGTCCGGTTTGGGGACCACAGGATCTCATCTCTGCTGTTCACAGATGATGTCGATGATGTCTTGTTGGCTTCATTGGGGCGGTTTGCAGCTGACTGTGAAGTGGCTGGGCTGAAGATCAGCTCCTCCAAATCCGAGGTCATGGTTCTCATCGACCAGAAAATGGTGGCTTGCTCTCTGCAGGTGGGTGGAGACTCCCTGCCTCAAGTGGAAGAGTTCAAATATCTCACAATCCAGTCCTTTCTGATGAGTGAGATGCTGCTCAGGATGGGTGTCAGCTCTCCATTGTCTTCTGGATTACTGACTACCTGTCAGGCAAGTCTCAGTACGTGCAACAGGAGCAACCTGTCTCATATCATGGTCAGTAATGTAGGAGGCCCCCAGGGTACAGTCCTGTCTCCGTTTCTGTTCACTCTGTACACTTCTGATTTTCAGTACAGCTCCAACTCCTGCCACCTGCAGAAGTTCTCTGATCACTCCCAGGCAATTTGTCTGCTCCTGAACGTTGACAAGACCAAGGAACTGGTGATTGACTTCAGGAGGAAGAGGACACTAGTGGAGCCCATCACCATCCAGGGCCATGAGGTGGAAATAGTGGACTGCTACAAGTACCTTGGCATCCATGTGAACAACAGGCTGGACTGGAAGAACAATTTAAATTCTGTGCACAAGAAGGGCATGAGTAGACTCATGAAAGCTCAGGTCTTTCAATGTGTGCAGCAAGTTATTGGAGATCTTCTACCAGTCTGTGGTGGCCAGCACGCTGTGGTCTGCTGGAGGAGCGGCATCAGTAAAAGGGACATTGGACAGGTTGACAAACTGATCAGAAAAGCTGGTCACGTGATCGGCTGTGAGCTGGAGACATTTGTCACAGTGAGGCACAGGAGATGGCCTCACCTCACCACATAGGTGAGGGTAGAAACGTAGATTGAGCCGTAATTCAAGAGGTTTGCCTTTCGGCTCTGCTCCCTCTTCACCACCAGTGTTGGGCATTTTACTTTAAAAACGTAATTAGTTACCATTACAAATTACTTCTCCCATAAAGTAACTGAGTTAGTAACTCAGTTCCCATGCTGTAAAAATAATTAATTACTTAGCAAAATAATTATCCAGTTACTTTTCATGTACTATTGCCCAAAAAAATCCGAGTTTGGCCTTAATGGAGAGGCTCCGTCTCCATCTCGGCTGCACCGGGGCTCGGGCTGAACAGCAGAGAGGTGTGTTATGTGACGATGTGAGGAGCTTCATTAGATTGAAATGACTTGAGGCAAACATGAACGGATTTTTTCCCAGGGCACAGTTACACTTAACATACACACTCTTGCTCTTTATTTCAATGAGGGAGAAATAGTGTTGGTATTTCCAGTTTGAAAACTGCCTTTGAATGTCCGTGGCTCATCACTGTCCCTGTCGTATTCTCTTTGAGTTTGTGTCATTTAGCCTGAAGTGTGCGGGAAAGAAACAACAAGGCAGCGCGAGCAAAGACTCCACCCGCTCAACTTCTCAGCCAACCATCTTGGCCCTACTCTGTCTGGAGCTCTCCCCGCCTGACACTGTGCCACCTCATTCAACCTAACTGTAACGTGCCACTTTGCTTTCCCAATAACGATAACGGCGTTTTAACAATAGGGAGTGTAATGAAGTAGTTTGACAAAATACAAAATAAAAGTGTGCTAAACATGAAGTAGCTCTTCAAAATAAAAGTGTGCTAAACAGGAAGTAGAAATTAAATCACTGAAAAAAATCCACATATCAAATAAAATGCAATGACTGGTTTTAGTGAAAGGAAAAATATACACTTTGGTTATTTACAAGTAGAAGATTCAGTTGTATATTTTTTATTTACTTACTGGTAGGTCGTAAAAATGGGAAACTATTTCTCCGCTTCCGTGGAACATCTGCAAATACAAAACAAAACTGTCAGGACATACAGATCTCTTATTACTAAAGATGTTTTGTCTTTGACATAGATGTTTTTTTTGTTTTGATGTTATTATTTATTTCCTTTTCTACACAGGTGTAATGAACTTAGAACTGTAGGGTTTTGTAGTGCTCTATATAGTGTTTTATGTTTGTTTTTGTATGTACTTGTATGTGTTGTCCCAGGTCCTTTCTGGACCCAAGTATTTGTGTAATAATATCCCATCCCTATGGTCACCATGAGGTTTATGTATCTATATGTTTATCACTACAATACTGCACATCACCTGCAGCTGTTTATATGTTACAGACAAAACTGAATCTGAAGCAGAAAGAACCAGGTAAAGTAGGAAATTAATCATTATTCTCAACTTTGCCATTCTATAGAATGCCTCAAGTAGAGATTACAGATTGATTTCCAACTTTGCCTGTTCATATTAGGCATTAGAATGCCTACGAGTCATTTCTATTCAATATATACTATATACTGTACTTTATCAATACTACAAAAAATAAATGTTATGTTTTTGTCATCTCATCCTCATAACAGTGATGGATTGTAAAGAATAATAATGTCAAAAATATTACAACAACAGCAGCAATAATAAAACTAAAGCAGGGGTCTTCAAACCCCGGGCCGGGAACCAGTACCGGGCCGTTGTTTGGTACTGGGTCGCAAAAGCGCAAACCCTCCCTCCCGTATGCCTTGTGGACCGTCCCCTCCTCCTGTGCACCACGCAGACCCCTAAAACCAGGACTAAAACAGTTCTAAACCAGGTCTAAATCAGGTCTAAACCAGAACTAAAACCAGCACTAAACCAGTTCTAAACCAGGACTAAACCAGGACTAACCAAGTCTAAAACCAGGACTAAAACAGGATTTAGCCAGGACTTAACCACACCACTGCGCCTCCTCCAATACGCCATATGCTTCGTCCTCTCGGTCGCTCTCGGCACGAACAGCAGTATCCCAGTAATCCACACCCAAGGCCTGGGCCATATTTACTACTGCTAAAATGAATGGAAGTCAATGGGAGGTCATGGGCGACCCCACCGAAATGGTGAATGATGAGCGCGTCAGTGCCCGTCATTCAGTGACCCCACGGTGACGTGGGGAAGGTCGAGAGCTTTCAAAAAACGTATAATATGCTGTTCCAGTGTTTATGTATATATTGTTTTAGCTCAAATTATTATAATTTTATTTTAATTTTTCATTATTCTTTTGTTCTTAGAGCTCTAATTTGACCCCCTAAACATGTTCAAAAACTCACCAAACTTTGCCCAAAATTCAGAAGAGCCGAAAATTTCGATAAAACACCTGGAAAACTCCGTATTTTGGGCATGTCTTAGAGCCACAAAATTCAGTCCACACATTCGTCATATGAAGACAAACAAAATATATTATTATGGCCACGACCCCTATAGGAGACACTTGGGCACAGTGTGCTTGCGCGTGTGTGTCTGGTCCCTGAGAGGAGGTGGGGGTCACATGAGCGTGGGGTGTGTGTGTGTGTGTGTGTGTGGAAAGTATAAATGGCGCATACTCACCGGGGCCAGGTAGGAGGAGAGAGGTCTGTTGGGTAGCCGTAATTTTTGTTGACCGCTATTGCTTTGTTTCTGGTTTTACATTTTCAAAGCAGTATTCATTTTTACAATATTCATGCTCTCGGTCCATATACGTACGCTTGTCGCTGTGAACCCAGCTTTGTATATTAAACCACCGTAAACGCACTCTGGATCTAGCCTCATCTGTTTTACATCGCATTCAGCGCGTCATAACTTTTACCAAACCCAATTTTACCTCTCTGCGGCTACCAGGAAACACAGTATCGTATAGCCGCTATAACATCTGACAAACCAGAATGCGGCCATCTTGGATTGAAATGTTCTAAATGCTGACTCAGCATTTTTGCTGAAGGCGCTTCACCCACAGGGCGGAAAATCACCGTACATCATCTAGAGAAGTGGGGCATCTAAAGTTATTTAATTAATTTTGATAACTATTGCGGTTTACGTGCGACAAATTTCAGTTAAAATTTTTGACAATTTTCAATGTCAAGAGCCACTCACGTTCGCACAGACTTA
>NW_026570971.1:36720392-36856326 GCF_026225935.1 Boleophthalmus pectinirostris | reverse complement strand
AAACGTGAAAGCTGTTCTTGACTCCAATAAAATGATCAAAACTTTAATGTAACATTGTACCACAATAAAAATTAACACTGTCCTTGCCAATGGGACGTCCTTATACAAACTTTGGCATAGCCAAACCAAATTTGGTAGCCAGATGCATCATGGCAATAAGAACAAAAATGTATATTGTGACCATGCCCCTTTACAAACCGGAAGCCATCTTGAAATTTTTATTATTATTTATTTTTTTCCAAATTTTGAAAATTGCAGGGTAAAATTAAGACTTATAGAGCTAGGGTTGGGGCTATGGTTAGGATTACGATTAGGGTAAGGTTTAAGTTTAGGCTTATTAGGGTCAGTGTGAGGCGCAGCGTTTTTGGCTCATAGCGTTTGCGGGGTGCGGCATAGGCACACGCGAGGGCCGATCATTGCCACTTGCGGCTATATTTATTATTATTTTTATTAATGGATTTGTATAAATCAATTACATTGGAAGCACAAATTCTTGAGAAAAATAGAGCGCTTTTTGTACAAACACAATCTATGTTACTTGACATGATTTTTTGCCCCCTCCCTTCTTAAATAAAAGCACAGGAGTTAACAAATACACAAAAGAACCAAAAAAACAAAAGGGCAAGTGAAAACATTATTTATTTATTTTTTTTTAAACCTTGTCTCCTCTCCTTACTTCCTTTCTGTTAGACAACTAATTCACACAAAATCGGGTCTCAAAACTGTTATATATTGGATCTACTTCTGCCAAAACAACTAACATTTTTCCTTTTGAAGTCTCAGTGACATTGTAAGTCTTTCCATTCGAAATATTTCATAAAAGTATTGCACAAATCTTCCATTACTGGTATCTCAGTTTGAAGCCATTTTCTTGTCAATGTTTTCTTTGCTGATAATAAATATAAATAAATATATAAATAATTCTTAATAGGTTTTTGTCTGCTACCGTAGTGACATTTGGAATTTTCCGGCCTAAGTACATATATATGAAGTCAAAGGGAACATTGAAACCAAAAATATTTTGTAAACATTGATTCAGCTCTTTCCAGAAAGGTATGATTTTTGGGCATGCCCAGAATAGATGATAATGATTGGCCTCCGAGCTGCCGCATATTCTCCAACAGCCAGCTACTACATTTTGGTGGCTTTTTTGAACTGGGGAAATAAAAAATCTGATAACATTTTTCCACCCGAATTCCCTTCAAGTTATCGAACATGTGGATTTCCATTGCATTTTACACAATAGTTCCCAATCCTTATCGTCCAACACTGAGCCCATCTCTATTCCCCATTTTCCTTTCACATAGAGGGCGCTTTTGGATTTATTTTCTTGAAAACCCTGATATAACCTTGAAATAACTTTCAAAATTATATTAGTGTTATAAGCCATTTGAAACACAGTTAGAATTTTACTATCCTTTTTCTCTGTATTAGCCCTTGATATCTCATTAAACCTGTTTCTCAACTGTACATACCTAAAGAAATCTTAATTTCTTAAGCCATGTTTTATCTTAAGAGTTTGGAAATAGGCAAGTTGTCCCCTATGAAGGAATGTGAAATATGCAGTAAGGCCTGTCAATGGCCATTCTTGAAATCTTTTATCTTTACAATTGGGTAAGAATTCTTTATCATAAGCACACCATCTCAGAAATACAACAGCATTGTTTAGTTTATTCTCCTTACATATGTCATTCCAAATCTTGAAAGTAAATTTTATCAAGGATTACTTGGGTCTTTAAGATGTGATTGTAACATTTTGTCTCCTATCATGGCTTGTACTGGGGGGCCATTAGTGGCACCCTCTTCCACCTGGCTTGAAAAGATGAATTACATAAACATACTAGTGGCCTTAACTGAGCAGAATAGTAATAATCCTTCATACAGGGTAAAGATAGACCACCCTTGTCTTTTGATAGTTGTAATGTAGTATATCTTATCCTAGGTTTTTTCCCTAACCATATATAACGCAAAATCAATTTATCCCATTCAGCAAATTGTTGTTTTGGGACTGCAATAGGGAGAGTTTGAAAAAGATAGAGCAAACGTGGGAGAATGTTGATTTTTACGGATTCTATTCTATTGATTATTATTATTAAACCAAAGTATTAAAGTAATAAGTTGTCTTTGTACACCCCCCAACCAAACAATACATATTATACATAGACACACATATATACACATACACATATGTAAGCATCTACATACATAGATACATTCCTATACACATATACCTACATATACGTACATATATGTATACATATTAACACATCCACATATATACAGCCACATCTACACACACACACACACACACACACACATATATATATATATATATATATTATATTAAGGGTGTCAAATTATCGCGTTAATTGCGATTAATTAATTACAGTCATATTTAGCGCGTTATGTTTTTTAATCGCGTTAATCTCATTTTTACTCTCTAACTTTACAGTTTCTGTATGCGAGTTGCTTTATTATAAAATCTGTTTTTATGTGTTGTTGGGACAACACACACACAAAAAACACATTAATAATTTTTTTATTTCGGTAATTCCACTCATTGCCGGAAACCCACACAAAACGCGCGCAGTAAGAGCGATGCAAACGTCATGTTAACGTTTGCGGCGTTAGTCGCACAATGGACGAGGTCGAAAGAGCCAGTAGAACAGAGTCAGCAGTGCACAGGTAAAAACACATTCGTGTCTTGGAAATTATTCTCCCGACGTGAAATATAAAAGAAAATAACAAATATAAAATCGCCTACAACTTAAATGTCACTGGTGAAAACAACCTGCATAGGCTCATGATGTCTGCACTACTGTCCTATAGTGACCTGCCACATGAGGGGACACGCACACAAACACACACAAATACACACAAACACAAATACACACAAACACACACAAACACACACCTTCATCATCGTCATTAACCTGAGAACACACGGACCATGTTTCTTTCCGTAGTTACTGCGCGGACACCGATGTGCTCCCGTGCGCCGCGTACGTTTTCTCGCGTACGCTGCGTAAACCGCGCTCCTCCTGTGCGCCTCTAAACCAGAACTAACACCAAGACTAAAACCGGGACTAACCCAGTCCAGGACTAAACCAGGACTAAACCAGGACTAAAACCAGAACTAAAACCAGTGATCTCATATATAAAGCATTTCTCTATCAATAATATTTTTAATATGGTTAAGGAAAGACTGGACTTTTTATTGTCTTTAAGTAGACAAAAGTTATTATGTTCAGATTTCCTCATCTTTGCTACTTTACAGCAAACAGTTTCTGTCTTCTGGAATTTTACCCTAAGACATCAAATTACATTAAATAAAGACACACCAAAACGAGACGGTAATTTACTTGTGCAAGGAGAGAAAAGCTGTCATCTACGCCGTCTGACCCTACTTCTCTGACAGCTACTCCCCAACAGCAGCTTTTATTGAAGTCATTTCACAGATAACAATACAGTACATTATGTTAAACTCATGATGTTTACCATTACGTTGTTTCTCCCGGTACATTAGCTTAATGAGTCAGCCGACACATCAGCAAGATCACCTGATACAGCTTGAACACAACAAAACAAGACAAAAACAAAAAGCCAATGTTGCTTTTTGTCAGAACGGAAAAACCCAAAAACGCAATTGTTGATAACTCTAATCACACACACAAATGATTATGATTTTCATAATATTTAAAATAACAGAAATTCTTTCACATTTCCCTCCTGTTTATCAATAATGCTTTACCTCAGAGTACTACAACTTCTAAGCAGATTCATGCTCTTCAGCTACATAAACTTCAATTCTGTCCAACACCCTTATCAGGAGCAAGCGGATACATAAAATACAACATAACACAAAAAATACTTATACCACTAAACATTGATGTAAAAATGGACATTTTTCTATGCCCCCTAAAATCTAAATTCACTGTAAGGTGCGAGTGTGTTCTCATTTTTTCCCCATGATATGCTATCAAAACTTGCGTTATAAGTTAAAACCCCCTCCCGGTGTTGCCGTATGCTGTATTTGCCCCTGTTTTATTGAAATGAGCGTGTCATTGCAATAAATGAGCGTGTCTGTGTGTTTGCCTAGACCTCTAATCTAAACGCAATTTTCTTAATTTTAAATTTCCAAAACCCCTCAGGAGAGCATAATTTTTCACTGTAACCATACTTCTTTGTTGTCCCCTTTCTGAGGCTGTGGCTCCGCAGGCTGGATTCAAGGCTGCGTCAGATAATCAGGCTGATGTTGTATACAGTCACTCACATGACCAGGTGACTGACCATGTTGCAATGCCCAAGAAGCAGGGGTTACCAGCCCGTATTTCTCGTAAGAACACCGCTGCTGCTTAGTAGTGCGAGGTCCTGCGTCTCTCTTACACGTCGAGGTTTCTGGACTCACAGTGACTCAGGTGGATCCACCCGCTCCTCCCTTAACAGCGGTGGGAGTGGTCAGCAACACACGGTGTGGTCCTCTCCTTTCGATCACTGGACCAGCATTTCCGTTTTATTACCTTGATGAACAACAAGGCTCCAACACTGACAGGTGGATGCTGCTGTGAAGAGAGTGGAAGATCCGGCAGGTTACTGTTCTCTGAGCAGTCTCTAGCCAGTGATGTTTCCTCCATGTACTGGGCTAGATCAGGTACAAAGTCAGGTGTATCTCTTTTACTTCATGGTTTTCATTAGTTTGTTCTTACTGTCCCATTTGTGCGTTTCCATGAGTCCAGCCGATTGGGGTCTATACGTGCAATGTCTCTTTAAATCTATATATGTATATATATATATATTTTTTTTTGATGCTCTCCCAGTCTATGACCTTATTCACAAAATGTGTCCCATTATCACTTCCAATGATTTCTGATATACCCAAGGTGGGAATAATGTGGTTACATGGGGTTTTTCCCACTGTGATTGTATCAGTCTTGGCTGTGGGAAATATTTCAATCCATTTTGAAAACAAAACATCTATTACTCCTAAACAGTAATAAAATCCATATATAGGGTCTGAAAGGGGGTAGGTTGGTTGAGGAAACTGGCCTCTCTTAGGTCTAACTTGCAGATTAACCACTGTCTGCAAACATTTTTTGAGTAGGTATTAAATCCTATTGTATTAAAGTATTGATTTACTGGTGCCACCATCCCTCCTGTTGAGACATGATATACCCCATGGCTCATGCTCCTTTAAACATGGATTGGTAAAAAATTTTTTTCCATTTGATCCCACATATATCTTTGATCTCTGATTTCTGCACCGTTTCTCAACCAAGTCGCCCTTTCAGATGTATTCACTTGCTCTTGTATTATTTGCAAAATACCTTTAGTATCAGTTACTGTTTCTTGTGTGTATATTCCACACGCTTTTTCTTTCGCTTTCATATCTGCAAATCTATTACCATTTGATATCAAATCTGTTCCTTTTGTATGCACATTTTAATTATTGCTAGTTTCTTTGGTAGATGAATAGCATTTAATAGATTTTGAAGAAGTTGTTTGTGAACACTTCTTTGCCTGTGGTGGTTTTGAACCCCCTCAGCTGCCACTGGCGACAAAAGACATATACTGCTATATTGTCTGTTTGTGTAAATTGTGGCAGGTCTGTCTCTGTACAGTTTATACACTTCAGTCAAGGCTATTAGTTCTGCTGCCTGTGCTGACAAATTTGAAGGTAATTTTTCTCCGTCTATGTAAATTTGGGAGTAAGGTGGCTGGGTTCAGTGCAGTACATCTCTATATAGTTAGATGCGGTTGTGACAATAATATTGTCATACACGTTAGGTGTCTGGCTGGCGATACAAATGCCATTTTGGTCTGCAGGAGGAGTGCTGCCACTGCATGTGAAACTTTAGCTGGTGAAACAGCACTACCTCTGCAGAGGCTGTTATTGCAAAAGCTATTGCTAATACTTCCTGCACACGATGGGTTATTACTAAATTCAAAGCAATAATATTCCTTAGATTCAAAGTAATTAAATAAAATAACTGTTGCTTTAAGACTACTCAAAGCTTCTCTTTTACCCATTAATTACATTGTTTGAAATTCTTCAACAATATCATTTATTTAACCCATAAATAACATATAAAAGCTACAAGTACTTTTACTCAGTACTAAATTAATAATACCAGGTTTCTAACAAGCCAATACAAACTAGGTTAAAGTTACTCTATCACTTGAATAAAACAAGCCAGCATGCTTAATTACATTTTAAACAGAACATTTTCAAACAAATCAAAAATACGGTGCCTTTAACATTTTAGCAATGGTTTAGTGTTTTATCTCAAATCAGAAGGGACCGAAATAACAGCGATTTAACCTGATCCGTATCTAATACAGACTTTTTATTTTAGCGGACTTTTATTTTGGCGACTTTGTTTTGGCAGTCTACTTCCTGTTCGGCTGCCGAACTTTCCCCTTCCTTTAGGTACACGCGCTTTTCTTCCCCTCGCTCTCAGCTGCGGCTGATGTGTTTTGTCTGTAAACTCTCAACAAAGCTCTGGAATTTCTAAATAACGGCGTATTTCAACTGCCCTGTTAAGGTGAGTCTTTTGCCATTATGTGAATAACTCTTATATTAAATTTCAACGGTGTAAAGTGTCGCTAATATGTTTTATTCGACAAAATCTTCAATTACTCCTTTAACTACCTTTTAACTTCTTTATAGTATGTTTGTTACACAACATTTTAATTTTAAAACTCGGTCTAACTGTGATCTCTGCCTGGATATTTTTGACCAGTATTTGGAATTGACATTTTGATGAATACAACCTAAATGCATTTAACTTTAATGCTATTGCAAATGATTTATTTACACATAATTTACTTAATTCAACTGAGCTTTGGATCAGTACTAGGATGAATAATTAATTATCAGCAATTAATTATATACATTATACCTGCTTTATGTTTTAGTGCCATAACTCTGTATCGTTCCTACGTATGTTACACATAGTCTTGATTTAATTCGTTCATAGTGGCCATATTAAAATAACTAAGGTAATTATTTTGAACGATATACTTATTTTGGTTTCTGGCTTCCTAGGTCAGATTTCCCACGGACTGATTCTGTGATTTGAAAAACAACCTCAATTCAACAAACTTCCAGATAATGAGCTAAGAGTCTGTGCGGTGGGACAAGACAATTTGTTTTGTATTATTGGACCTGGGATTTGTACAAACTGTCTTCAAACTGTAGTTTATAATAAAACAACTGAAAATTACCTACTTTTGTTCATAGACTCTACTTTATTTATTTATTTATTACTTTAACTTTTGTGCTTTATAATCTCATAATTTATCTTTGTCTCTCATTTTACTTTTAATACATTTATAATAATCAACATTTTTGACTGCTGGTTGTTATTATAACCTGTGCTCCTTTAATGAACTTTTTATGTTTCCTATTTTAACACCCTTAGCCTAGCCTCGGAATTAACGTTACATAAAGCATAGTCAAAATTTCTCTTCCAGATATTTTTAACATGCAATAATCATTTTCAGCTGAAGCAATCGGGTGAATTTGTCCCTCTACCTTAGGCCTATGTTGGGTAGAGGCTCACTGCTGACCCCTTGGTGTGTTGACAAAAACTTTTGGCAGGAGTAAACAGTGTATGTGGGGTAGCAGCATGTTAGGATTCTTCTGTGCCTTACACCACTGATAGCCCCGTCTCCTAGCAGCAACGTATCTCTAACCTTGACGTTTGGCACAGATTTCCCGTCTGCATACACTCTTTTGCCAACTTTATTGTTTTTATTTTGTGATAACAGTACATTACCCGTTTGTATGTTAACATCTTTATTTTTGGGTAATATAACAATATTAGTATTGTCTTTTATCACTTGTTGCGCTGGCTTAGTATTTTGGTCTGCACCAAATTTTGACAAAGACACAGTATCACTCAAGTTTAGTGTAATCTTGTAATGCCAATACAGTTGACTTCATTAGTTCACTTTTATTTTTGAATGCCAAATTTGCCTCATCTGTTCAAGTTACTTTGTGATTCATTTCCCTAGGTTCAGGAAAAAATCAAGTCTTGAAGTGGCTTTGCTAGGAGGGCGCAATCCAGTAATCAAGCCCTGTAGCCGTTACACAATCCTAGAAAAGCCATCATTTATTAGTGATAGGTTTTGGATTCCCCCTTTTTTTTTTTTTTTTTTTTTTTTGTTAACTTCCTATCAGAACAATTCTCCCTTGAACGGTTAAGTTATGTCCTAAGTATTTTACTTCGGATCTGCCCTTAGATCTTTCACTAGCCTCCAGCCTATGGAGGGGTCAGTTTTTTTTAACTAGAACTATTGCCTCTGTTTCTGTCTCTTACTCTCTTCCCGTCCTTGGTCTGGGACTAATCGAGGCGCAGTAGAGGGAGGGTGCTGGGCTACTGCGCCTTTCTCCCTGCTTCTATTTTTCTGCTTGTTGTGTATCAATAGCTGATTTATCAGTTCATCAAGTTGCTCTTTCTCAAGTGTAGGTTTAAACCCATATCTTTTCTGCCATTTTTCTAGGTATTTCTTGCTACCTGGAAACTCTTTTTCCATGTGTTTAACCAACTCCTTCTGTTTTTTGAGTACTACTTTGTCGTCCATGTTAGTTTCGACTATGTGCCGTCGTGAGTACAAATGAAGGATGTACAACAGTTTTTTGTATAACAGCTGTTCAAGCAAGCTTCTACTCTTTTTACGGAGCGGCTTGAACCTGGGTGTATATCTCACCGTCGTTATACAATTTCAGTCCCCCACTTGTAGACACTATGGCAGGTTAGTAAAAAAAAATGTAGTCCAAAACAAGGTCTGTCAGTCATCCCTAGGTTTTCCTATCTGCTTGGTCGACCCTTACTTCATCCAGTCAGAAAATTACTGTATTCCAACCACGTACTTTTGACCTGGCTTAAAAACATTTCACTACAGTCATCCAGTTAATAATAGTCATTGACTGCCACAGTCTCCTGCAGATACTGTACTACTCTGTTTCAGTTAGAGCTACTTTACTAACTGGGGTCTCCGCGACCTCTTGCCTAGTCTCAACAGAATGAAGATTATCTACTCACTCGTGTCGTTCTGGTGTTCTTCGTTCGAATTCCGTCGGCAGCTCCAGCGAGGGACGATGGCGTGTACTGGCCACGGGAAAAGTGGACTTAGCGAGGCAGTTATCGACTCACCACCTCGGCTGTGCACAGACTTGCAGTCCGCGGTAACGCCCCTCCACCGAGCTGCTCCAGGAACCGGCTTACGAAGGACCAAGTAAATGTCAGGGAATTTTACCCTAAGACATCAAATTACATTAAATAAGGACACACCAAAACGAGACGGTAATTTACTTGTGCAAGGAGAGAAAAGCTGTCATCTACGCCGTCTGACCCTAGTTCTCTGACAGCTACTCCCCAACAGCAGCTTTTATTGAAGTCATTTCACAGATAACAATACAGTACATTATGTTAAACTCATGATGTTTACCATTACGTTGTTTCTCCCAGTACATTAGCTTAATGAGTCAGCCGACACATCAGCAAGATCACCTGATACAGCTTGAACACAACAAAACAAGACAAAAACAAAAAGCCAATGTTGCTTTTTGTCAGAACGGAAAAACCCAAAAACGCAATTGTTGATAACTCTAATCACACACACAAATGATTATGATTTTCATAATATTTAAAATAACACAGAAATTCTTTCACAGTTTCTTATTCATGGAGACTTGGGCTCAACAGTCAATTTGGAGAGATTTGTTAAACAATACTTTTATAAAGTCACTTTTTTTTGTTCTATATCAGTCTTTTGATCTGCCACAATAATGTAATAATGAATTTAAATGAAAATACCTCAACTTGAAGGCTTTTCTCAGCATTTTTTAGGTGAGATTAAAAAGAGATTAATTAGATTAATTAATTACAGATCATAATTAATTAATCTCTCAATTTTTTTAATCGCATGACAGCACTAATATATATATATACACACACACGCATACACATATACATACATACATACACACATATGTAGGGAAAGATGCCTGTTCAGGGCCTGCTTCCCCCATTCTGACAGAATCCACAAACCAGGAACCTAGAGAAGTCGGTTCCGCCTGACTGCCTCTTGGTATTTACAACTCCAAGAAAACCGACCTTCGGTGCTTCCACACCTCCCTTCCCCCACGCCAGGTGGGATATGAATCAGAGTGGGGAATTAACATGGCTCTGCTAAAGTGATAAGGACTGTTAAATAATGACTTTCTTTATTGTGCTTGAAGAAACAGACCCACATCATCTAGATACCAGACCATTAGGCGCCAATGCTTGGACCGGTTAAAACCGCGATGGACTGTGGTTGCCACTTTTGGACACTAGAGAAGGACTGGATTAAACGCATCTCAATAACTAGTTAAAGATGTTTAACTGTGTCCTATATAAGGCTCATGTTGATACAAGACAAATATGCCACATTGCTTAATTCATGTGTTCATAGTCTCTTGTGTGTATTTCATGTCATGTTCTCACGGAAGTATTTACTGTAACTTCACGGCGTGTTTTCAGACAGATATACCTTTGATTTATTTCTATGAATCGTTGGCTAATGTTATCATAAACAGTTAGTACCTGAATGTGGGAAGTTATCAATTTAATATTTGCAAATGATATTTGTACGGGGACCAGTTCAGCTCAGACGCGGGCGTGCCTTAAATTTGCATATAACAACGCCCACCAAGCGCACTGACCAAAACGAAGCCTCACGCGCGAAAGCTTTCGCTTTTCGCTTCGCTTCGCTTCGCCTTTCTTCGCTCCTCGCCTTGCCTCGCCGCCGCGAGGACCCGCCGAAGAGGACCAGGGAAGACGACCGGTCGGAGAGACCCAGGGGGAGCTGTAACAGACCTGGAGTCGCACCTGCCGAGAGCTGAGGACCAGAGCCGGTGAAGGAGGCGTGGACCGCCCTACCCGAGTACCGTCATCACGCCGCTGCCTGCCCGTGCGCACGACCACCGCCGAACCCCGCCATCGCCGCATTCCACACGGACCGAGAACAGCATCGCCAAGTCAGGCTGGTTCTGAACAGTGAATGAATAAGGGTTGGCATCCCTCTTACGATTGCGTCCAATTATTCCCAAGGCAAGCGCAGTAGCGACTTAGCGAAACGCCATAACTGAGCTAAACTGAACCCCGTTTTATAACTACCTCAGGTTGTTAAAATCGGTGCTTTAATGTTACGTAACCAGAACTTGGAAGCTGGTGTCTAGTTATTGTTTGTTAATAAACCACACAAAGGAATTTGCTGGTTTCAGTGATTTTTCTTAAAGTTATCATCAGGTCACTTTTTCGGGTACGTTCCCTTCAGATTGATTAAATTGATAAGTTGTTGTTGTCACATATGGTTAAGTTTGATTCGGTCAGAATCTGGTGCCCCGCAAATGTATAATTTCAATAATTCGTCAAAAGCTAAACCACATGCTCAAACACGCACATCTTACCACACGTTAAATCGCATTTTCTCCTACACATATATATACCTATATATACATACATACATACATACACACATACATACACACATACGTAAGCACACACACACATCTATACACATACACATATACATACATAATAATTACACTCTTAATAATATAATGTTCTTCTAAACAGTTAGATGGAATGTCAAAAATGAATCAGTTGGTCATAATACCTTTTCATAAGAATACATGTATAAATGTAAGTATGTATAAACATACACTTATATGCATAACTAAACTTTTGTCTCTCATAAATTTGCCCTTTAATACTGACAATTTTGACATTCCAAACCACTCCAAAGCAGCAAACATCTTATATGAGCAGGTGGTCTGTACGTGTACATTATTCATTCAAATTAATAACATTCAATAATATTTAATATTTAAATATACTTATACTGAAGGAATACCAATGATAATTTACCAAGTGTGGTACTGTCCTTCTTAAAAGGTTTCCAGGCTTGCCAATATGGGATACCAAAGTTCTTGAAAAATGTGTCCATAATAATTTTTTTCGAGAGTTAGTTTTTCCAAAGGTAGAAATTCTGACAATTGACTCGTAAATAGCCTAAATGTAGGAGTAAATGTAGGTAAATCATCTTTCCAGAGTAGTAATATAAATTTCTTTGCAAAATATGTTATAGTAATCAGTATTCTACATTTCTTTTTATCTAAGTGAAGTTGTTGCGTGTCATTTAACAGATATATATTTGGCTGAATATCAAAAGTTTTTTCCAAGGCCATTTGTGTAAAGGAATGAATGATATCTAGAAATTTTTTAAAAGATCACAATCCCAAAACATCTGTATATATGTTCCATCCTTTACTTTGCAATGGGGACATTTTGTAGAGATATCTTTTGATATTTTATTAATTTTTACAGGTGTAAGATAATATTTATGCATAAATTTAAAATTTGTTTCTTTAATTTTATTACTGGTGAATGGAAAATGTATATTTTCACACATTATTGACCAAGTGTTATCTTCTAAAGTTAATTTCGTTTGAAATAATATTGTAAAATTTACTTATATTCCCCTTTATTGTCTGTGCTATTAGCAACTGATCTTCAATTTCTTTTAATTCAGTGTGAATCTTCTTTGTTTTTATAAGACATCGAGACAAATCTGATTTAATTTTTGAAATGACTGGTCCATAGTTTTTTTTCAAAAAGATTGTCGGTGTTTCTGCAAAGAATCACACCAAGATATTTCATGGAATCCTGGCCCCATTTAAAATTTTATTTATTTTTTAGTACAGTTGAAGGTTCGTAATTGAATGTAATAATTTGTGTTTTTTGAATGTTTAATTTGTAGCCTCACAATGATCCAAATTTGTCTCATAATTCCATCAATCTTGGTAGTGATTCACTTGGCTCACATAAGTAAACCAAAATATCATCAGCAAAAAGGGACAATTTCTGAATATCCCCTTTTATATTGATCCCTTTAATTAGATTAATTTGCCTTATGTACTGGCCGAGAGGTTCTATAAACAAGGCAAATAGACTCGGCGAGAGGGGACAGCCCTGTCGACATGACCGTTCTGGGGTTAAAGAGCTTGATAGACTTCCATTAATTTTTATCTTTGCTGTTTGGCTATTGTAGATTGCTTGTATTGTGTTGATAATAGTGTTGTGGAAACCAAATTTGTTCAGTACTTTATACAGGTATGACCATCTGACCGAGTCAAACGCCTTCTCAGCATCAAATCCATCAACATTGCCTCTAAATAATTTTTTTTAATATGGTGTATAACATGAAGAGTCCATCTAATACTGTCTTGGGTCTGTCTTTGACGGATAAACCCAGTTTGTTCTAGGTTTATAAGTTTGGGCATAATCCTGTCCAGTCGTTTGGCTATAATCGATGTGTATATTTTATAATCTAGATTCAAAACTGATATTGGTCGATACTGGCTACAATTCAATGTATCTTTACCCTCCTTCAGGATGACAGAGATAGTTGCTTCCTTCCATGAGGGAGGAACTTCCCCGCCATTAAGGACTCAATTACACACCGCCCTCAGTCTAGGACTCAGTTCCTTGCTATAACTTTTATACCATTCACCAGTGAACTGTCCGTACCCGGGCTCCAACGCACCTTCAGTCTTGAGATGGCAGCATTAATTTCTTTGTCTGTAATTTCCTTAATCAATAAATAGTTCTCCTGCTCTGAAACTTTTGGAAGGTTCAGTGGTCCTAAAAAGGTTTCAATATGATCTTCATTGTTTAGTTTAGGCTGGGAGTACAAATCTTTATAGTATGCTTCAAAGCTTTGTTGTATTTCGACAATGCCATTATGAAGAATGCCAGTTTTATTTTATAGACTGTACTGTCGGCTTGATGTTTCCTTAATTTGAAAGCCAACCATTTAGTTGACTTTCCTCCTGCTTCATAATAACTTTGTTTAAGGAACAACACTTTTTTTTGCGTTTCATCAGAGTATACTGCGTCTATTTCATTTTGTAATCTTTTTATTTCAAGTTTTCTGTCATTATCAAAGTTATTAATTTGTTGTCTTTGTATTTCTTTCAACTCCATTTGAAGTTTTTTAAGTTTCTCATTTTTTTGCTTTTTAATCATTGAGGTGCAAGTAATAAGTTTGCCCCAAATGACTGCTTTATAGGCATCCCAAAGTACAGACGGCGACACTTCCCCATTGTCGTTTTCCTGAAAATATAGGTTGATTTCTTTTTTGAATTGTTCCTTTCTTTTTGGGTTATTTAAAATACTAGAGTGGCGGACGGGAAATCTTCTGTCTGGGGAAAGTCTCTACCACCTTTCCTAGTTGCCATGAGTTTCTGGGTGCTGTATCGTCCACAATCAACACCACGTCACAAATATGAAGATTCCGTCCAGTTGTGGACCACCTCTGGCGTTCTAGAAGTTGGGTGAGGTTTTCTTTACACCAGCGTTTCCAGAAGATATCTGTCAGCTACTGTACTTGTTTTCATCTTCTTCTGACATACTGATCTTCTTTGTTGAAAACACCAGGGGGTAATGATGGTTTAGTTTTGAGCAGAAGAAGATGATTGGGTGTCAAGGCCTCCAAATCATTCAAATCTGAAGAAGCTCTGGTAATGGGTCTGCTGTTGATGACCGCTTCCGCTTCACATGACAGAGTCATCCAACACCTGCTCCTTCATTGCTGGAGATTCTTTGTGATCCGGCTGCTATTCCACTGCTGCAGGGCCAGCTTAAGCTCTGTGTCTGCTGCTCTCAAGTTGGTGCCATTATCAGAGTACATCTCCTTCACTTGTCCTCGTCTTGCCACAAATCTTCTGATTGCGTTAAGACATGCGTCTGTATCCAAAGAAGATGCAAGCTCAAGGTAGACAGCTCTTACAGCGAGACATGTGAAGATGACTCCATACCTTTTTACTTGAGCTCTGCCTCTCCGCACCAGGAAGGGATCAAAGTAATCCATGCCAACTCTGGTAAAGGGCGGGTCATCAGGGAGCAGCCTGCATTCAGGTAAGTCAGCCATTAACTGTTTTCCAGCCATGCCATGTAATCTTCTGCAAGTGACACATTTTGACAGCAGCTTCCGGCTAACTCCATTTGCTCCAGGAATCCAAAACTTCTCTCTCAGTTTTGCCAACATGTGATTTCTGCCTGCATGAGCTGTAGTTTCATGAACACTTCTCAACACCAGAGTGGCAACATGGGACTGTTTAGGCGGAATAACTGGCTGTTTGGATTCAGCTGGCATGGCTGATTGGCTCAATCTTCCATCCACTCGCATCACTCCATCCTGAATCACTGGATTGAGCTGGTGTAGCGGGCTACTTCTCTTGACTCTGTGCTGTTCCGTCAACATCATTATGTCATCCTTGAAATACTGCATTTGAATGTACTTCACAATCTCTGATTCTGCTTCATCCAAATCAGCATGTCATGTCCTTTCCTTTAATTGTCTTGAAATCCTCCATCCTGTTTTCATCATTTAATGTCCATAGTTCCTTTCTTCTTGCTCTCAGCTCAATCAACAGCGTTTTCAACTTGGGAAACCAGGCGACAGCTCGTTTCAACTTGGTCCAAGAGGAGAAATGAAGCATCAGTCTGTCTGTCGCGTTGTTTAGCCTTTGTGATTGGATAACATGTGTTTGAGCCACTCTTTTCACCTTCAAGTCTTCACAAACCAAAACTGTAGGATCTGGATTTGTGGGCCACAGGTCAGGAGTCTGGAGGATGAAACCTGGTCCACACAGCCAACTCTCACACTGCAGGAAGGCATCGATTGCTAGTCCCCTGGAAACACAATCTGCATTGTTAGAGGTGGAATTTACATACCTCCACTGGGATGGTTGTGAATGCTGCAGGATGACGGTCACACAATTAGCTACAAATGTCTTGAATCTTGTGGTTTCACTGTTCAGATATTTAATGACGGCAGTACTGTCAGTCCAGAAAACTGAGTCCACAAGCTCCACCTCCAGCTCCTTTCTAAGCAGCTTATCCATCTTCACTGCAACTGTGGCTGCAGTTAGCTCCAGCTGTGCGGACAGTAGGAATTTACAGTGGTGCAACCCTGGCTCTGGCCATCAGGAGAGTGGAATGTGCGTCACCTTTAGAGTTGTGCAGTACCAGGTAGCTTGCTGTGCCATAAACATCTTCACTCGCATCAGCAAAATGGTGAAGCTGTGCTGAGACTGGTGAGCCAAAGAGCTTGGTTTTAATACATCGATGCACTCCAAATCCATCCAGCTGCTTGAGTCCAGAAAGCCACTTAGTCCAGATCTTAATAATGCTGTCTGGCAGCTCTTCATCCCAGGAGTATTTCAAGCGACAGATCTCCTGGAGAAGTCTCTTGGCTGGCAAGATAACTGGAGCGAGGAGTCCTAGTGGATCAAAGATGGAACTGACCAGGGAAAGTAGCCCTCTTCTGGTGTGTAGGCGCTCTTTGATGTTGATCTTAAACTTGAATTTGTCCGTTTCTGCACATCACTGTATTCCCAGGGCTCTCTCCAATGGTAAACAGTCTTGATCCAAATCCAAATCTTGAAACCCATGAGCTCGTTCACTGGCCCGAATAGTGTTGAGCAGTCTTCGGCTGTTACTTGACCACTTTGTTAGCCTGAAGCCTTTTAGCCAGCAATTTGGTCAGGGCAGCTGCAAGAGAAATGGCACCATCTTCATCTACAATTGACTTAATGCAGTCGTCCACATAAAAGATCTTAAAGACAGTTTTAGCAGCTTCTTGGCCGAACTCTTCTCCAAAATCTAAAGCACATTTCTGCATTGCAAATGTGGCTACACTTGCTGACGAAGTAGCTCCAAAAATGTGTACTTTCATCTTGTGTTCCACCAGCTGCTGACTGTAGTCCCCATGAGGCTACCAGAGGAATCTGAGGAGGTCTGTGTCAGAGTCACTCACTCGAACTTGATAAAACATAGCCTCCCACATCAGCCATCATGGCAACTGTTTCTTGATGAAATCTTAAAAGTACTCCAATTAATTAACTTGTTAAATCTGGTCCTTGCAGCAGTTCCTGATTCAAAGATGTTCCACCAAAGCTGGCTCCACAATCAAAAACAACATGCAGCTTTTCTTTCACTGGATGTCTGACTCCATGATGAGGTAAATACCAAATACGTAAATTTTTTGTTTCAACTTTCAGCATTTGGAATCTCCTCTGCATAGCCTTTATCTAGGATAATGTCCATAAACGCCACATACTCCTTGTAGTAGGCCTCATCTCTAGAAAATCTTTTCTTCAAATTCAGTACACGTTGCTCTGTGACAGATCGGTTGTTGGGCATGTGCAGCTCTTTATTCTTAACTGGGAGACAAATAATGTAATGTCCATCTTTCAGCTGTGCAGACTGAGACACCATAGAAATAAACTGATGATCATCCTTTGACATTTCAAGTTCTTCTGTTAATCCAGCATCAGGAAAATCTTGTTTAAACTGAAGCTCCCACAGCTCCTCCAATCTAGCAACTGAAATCCTGTTTACAGTCACTTTAGTCCATGTATCAGTTTGCTTGGCCTCTCCTCCGCCTCTGAGCGGTCCATTAATTGTCCAGCCTAATAATGTTCTCACAGCATATGGTCCATCATCCACACTTTTTACCACCTGAAGTGGTTCCATATCTTGAGGAACATTTGCTCCGATGAGCAATCCAATGTCAGCACGAATAACAGGGATCTTTACATCTTTCAGATGTGGCCAACAGTTCACATCCTCTTGACATGGGATATTCTCTTTGCTCACTAGAATCAGCTTTTGTGAGTACACTTCTGATAACTTGATGTAGTTCTCACCATTCAAGCTGCTGATCTCCAGTCCATTCACAATACTGGTGTTCACAACAGATTCTCGTCCCATTGTTTTCAGCAAAATACTGGTATTATGTCCATTCATGTTCAGTTCATTAATCAAAGACTCTGTGGCAAAGGTAGCAGTGCTTCCTGAATCCAAAAAAGCATAAGTTGTGACTACTTTTGTTCCTTTAACAGCTTTAACACACACTGGCACAACAGACAGAGTGCAGTCTTCCTTACCGGCCCCAGTGTGGTTGCACGCTTGCATGGTCTGCATCAGAGCACTGGAGACTGTTTGCTGCTCATGGCTTTCATTGTTACATTCTCCCTCTTTAGGTTTAATGTTCATGTGCAGAAGAGTGGGGTGTGGTCCAGAACATTCCTGACAAGACGCTTTTTCTTTACAGCTGTTGCTCATACTGTATGTCCATGTTTCAAACAGGCAAAACATAAACCTCTGCGCCGTAAAACCTCAATTTTCTCCTTGTGTGACTTTGCTTTGAGCTTTCTACAGTTGACCAGACTGTGATGCTCTCCTTTATAGTAATCACAGGGTTTGCTGTTTGCATCAGTGGGGGTGTATGATAACCTTTAATTGGGTAAAATGTTTATTTTACTGTCTTTGTCAGAAGAAGAAACAACAGCTGTATTGAAGACCTTTTTTGGCTTTGGTGGATCTGGGGCACTTGATTTGGATCTCTGGTTAGCTTTATCATAAACACTAGTGCTTGTGTGTTTGAGATTTCCATAAAGCAGATGTACCATGTACTTGGCTGGTTTTGAAATAAAGTCCACAAAATCTTTAAACTTGACTCGCTTTTTTGTTTTCTCTTGCAAATCACAAGCAAAGTTTCTCCAGGCTTCTTTCAACTTATAAGGAAGCTTGGTTACAAGCAACTTAATGTTGGCAGTGTTGTCCAGATCTTCTAAATACATGATGCTTGACATGGCATTACAACATCCAGCCAAAAACAGTGAAAAAGATTGTAGCGCAGCACCATCTTCTGGTTTAATTATTGGCCAGTCCATTACTTCCTTCATGTAGGCTTCTGCAATCTTATATTCATCTCCAAAAAACTCTTTTAATAATGCCTTTGCCTTAACATAACCAGCTGTTGGCTCCATATGAACACTGTTGGGCAAGTTACTTTGAAACTGTAATGCGTTATTTATTACCTATTACTGTCATTTCAAAGTAATTCGTTACATTACAATATTACTGCATTTAAAATGTAAGGCATTACATTACTATTGCATTACTTTAACTCTCTTTAACTTTAACTCTCACCAAAATAACTTTTGCACTGTATATGGACTGAACCAGGACTAAACCAGGTCTAAACCAGGACTAAACCAGAGCTGAACCAGGACTAAACCAGAACTGAACTAGGACTAAACTAGAACTGAACTTGGACTAAAACAGGACTCACTGTAGGGAAGGGCTCGAAGGTGACCGCAGGAGCGGCTCTGCTCCACACCTCACGGAGGTAAGAGCGGCTGTCACCCGATCGCTCTTTATGGACACCCTGCTGCTTGGGCTCGCGGCCCTGATTTCAGCAACTATTTGCAGGTACCCGAGCCGGTGCAAGAGTCTGTTACAGCGCGTAACTTCTACCTTCCTTCAGCGTGTCCAGAAGTCCAACTTTTTGTGTGATGGTTTGCATCTTCCTCTGCCTTTTGGGTGCGAGCGCAGGAGCCTTTGTCGGTGCAGAACGTTTCGTCGACGTTGTGGGTTTTCGTCGGGGAGAAAACTTGCAACCGTACAGCACTTCAGAATCACACTGCTAGAGATTGAACATGTATTTAAATTTGGCAGCTGAACACATTCTGTACTGTACTGTACAGGAGACAGGAGTCCCATGGCCAGTCAGGACGCAGCGGGAGGAACGCAATACGCATTCATACAATGTAAAAAAAAAACAGGGCATGCAAAATTGCACACAAAAAAATATATATATATAAATAAAAATCTGCGAGACAGCGAAAAGTGAACTGCGATAGAGGACGAGTGTAAACCAGGTCTAAACCAGAACTGACCCAAGTCTAAACCAGGTCTAAACCAAAACTGACCCAGGTCTAAACCAGGTCTAAACAGCATGGAGTTCTTTGTCAGTCCTTTCGCCCGCGGTTACCTGAAGGTCTATGAGGGCGCATCTCCGGTGTTTCACCGCTGCTGATATCGAGGTGATTTTAGCGAATTTGTATGAAGAAAAACCCACCACTTCAATCCAGGTTAAAAAAAACACTGTAACGCGCGTTACTCATATTTGTACCGAGTAAAATATTACTACCCCTCCTTGAACCGTCACCTTATCGTGGTGGAGGGGTTTGAGTGCCCGAATGATCCCGGGAGCTATGTTGTCGGGGGCTTCATGCCCCTGGTAGGGTCACCCAAGGCAAACAGGTCCGGGGGGACGGGTCAGACGAAGAACGGTTCAGAAGCCCCTATGATGAGTGTACGAGCAAGGCCAGTTACGTCGCCCGGATTGGCGTCACCGGGGCCTCACCCTGGAGCCAGGCCTGGGGTGGGTGCTCGCCAGCGAGCGCCTGGTGGCCGAGCCTCCCCCCACGGGGCTCGGCCGGGCTTAGCCCGAAGGAGCGACGTGGGGCCGTCCTCACGTGGGCCCACCACCCGCAGGAGGATCCATATGGGGCCGGTGCAGAGAGATCTGGGCAGCAGTCGACGGCGGGGGCCTCGGCGACCGGATCTCCGGACATGGAGACTAGCTCTGGGGACATGGAATGTCACCTCGCTGGGGGGGAAGGAGCCTGAGCTTGTGCGGGAGGTTGAGCGTTACCGACTAGATATAGTCGGCCTCACCTCCACGCACAGTTTGGGCTCTGGAACCCAACTCCTTGAGAGGGGCTGGACTCTCCATTTCTCTGGCGTTGGCCGCGGGGAGCGGCGGCGGCTGGTGTGGGCCTGCTCATTGCCCCACAGCTCAGTCGCTGTGTGTTGGAGTTCACCCCGGTGAACGAGAGGGTCGCGTCCCTGCGCCTTCGGGTCGGGGACAGGTCTCTCACTGTGGTGTCGGCCTACGGGCCGAACAGCAGTGCTGAGTACCCGGCCTTCTTGGAGTCCTTGGGAGGGGTACTAGACAGTGCACCGACCGGGGACTCCGTTGTTCTCCTGGGGGACTTCAACGCCCACGTGGGCAACGACAGTGACACTTGGAGAGGGGTGATTGGGAGGAACGGCCTCCCCGATCTGAACCCGAGTGGTGTTTTGTTATTGGACTTCTGTGCTAGTCACAGTTTGTCCATAACGAACACCATGTTCGAGCACAAGGGTGTCCATAAGTGCACGTGGCACCAGGACACCCTAGGCCGGAGGTCGATGATCGACTTTGTCGTCGTGTCATCTGATCTCCGGCCGCGTGTCTTGGACACTCGGGTGAAGAGAGGGGCTGAGCTGTCAACTGATCACCACCTGGTCGTGAGTTGGGTTCGCTGGCGGAGGAGGAAGCCGGAAAGACCTGGCAGGCCCAAGCGTGTAGTGAGGGTCTGTTGGGAACGTCTGGCGGAGCCCTCTGTCAGAGGGACCTTCAACTCGCACCTCCGGGAGGACTTCTCCCGGATTCCGGGGGAGGCTGGAGATATGGAGTCCGAGTGGGCTTCATTCTCGGCCTCTATTGTCAATGCACCTGCTCGGAGCTGTGGGCGTAAGGTCTGTGGTGCCTGTCGCGGCGGCAACCCCAGAACCCGGTGGTGGACACCGGAAGTAAGGGATGCTGTCAAGCTGAAGAAGGAGTCCTATCGGGCCTTGCTGGCTCGGGGGACTCCTGAGGCAGCTGACGGGTACCGGCGGGCCAAGCGTGCTGCAGCCCGTGTGGTCGCGGAGGCAAAAACTCGGAGCTGGGAGGAGTTCGGGGAGGCCATGGAGAAGGACTATCGGACGGCCTCACAGAGATTCTGGCAAACCGTCCGGCGCCTCAGGAGGGGAAAGCAGTTCTTCACCAACACTGTTTACAGTGCGGGGGGAGAGCTGTTGACCTCGACTGGGGACGTTGTCCGGTGGTGGAAGGAATACTTTGAGGATCTCCTCAATCCCACCGTCACGTCCTCCGAGGAGGAGGCCGAGGCTGGGGACTCGGAGACGGACTCATCCATCACCCTGGCCGAAGTCACTGAGGTGGTTGGCAAGCTCCTTGGTGGCAAGGCTCCGGGGTTGGATGAGATCCGTCCTGAGTACCTGAAGTCTCTGGATGTTGTGGGGCTGTCTTGGCTGACACGCCTCTTCAACATCGCGTGGCGGTCGGGGACAGTACCTCTGGACTGGCAAACCGGGGTGGTGGTCCCTCTGTATAAGAAGGGGGACCGGAGGGTGTGTTCCAACTATAGGGGGATCACACTTCTCAGCCTTCCCGGTAAGGTCTATGCCAGGGTACTGGAGAGGAGAATCCGGCCGATAGTCGAACCTCGGATTCAGGAGGAGCAGTGTGGTTTTCGTCCTGGCCGTGGAACACTGGACCAGCTCTACACTCTCCATAGGGTGCTCGAGGGTTCATGGGAGTTTGCCCAACCAGTCCACATGTGTTTTTGTGGATCTGGAGAAGGCATTCGACCGTGTCCCTCGTGGTGTCCTGTGGGGGGTGCTCTGGGAGTATGGGGTCCGGGGCCCTTTGCTAAGGGCTGTCCGGTCCCTGTATGACCGGAGCAGGAGCTGTGTTCGCATTGCCGGCAGTAAGTCAGACCTGTTCCCGGTGCATGTTGGACTCCGCCAGGGCTGCCCTTTGTCACCGGTTCTGTTCATTGTATTTATGGACAGAATTTCTAGGCGCAGCCAGGGGCCGGAGGGGGTCCGGTTTGGGGACCACAGGATTTCATCTCTGCTGTTTTGCGGACGATGTTGTCCTGTTGGCTTCATCGAACCAGGACCTGCAATGTGCACTGGGGCGGTTTGCAGCCGAGTGTGAAGCGGCTGGGATGAAGATCAGCTCTTCCAAGTCCGAGGCCATGGTTCTCGACCGGAAAAAGGTGGCTTGCCCTCTCCGGGTGGGTGGGGAGTCTTTGCCTCAAGTGGAGGAGTTCAAGTATCTCGGGGTCTTGTTCACGAGTGAGGGAAGGACGGAACGTGAGATTGATTGAGATCGGTGCAGCTTCGGCAGTGATGCGGTCGCTGTATCGGACCGTTGTGGTGAAGAGGGAGCTGAGTCGAAAGGCGAAGCTCTCGATTTACCGGTCAGTCTTCGTTCCTACTCTCACCTATGGTCATGAGCTCTGGGTAGTGACCGAAAGGACGAGATCGCGGATACAAGCGCTCGAAATGAGTTTCCTCCGCAGGGTGGCTGGGCGCTCCCTTAGAGATAGGGTGAGGAGCTCAGTCACACGGGAGGAGCTCGGAGTAGAGCCGCTGCTCCTCCACGTCGAGGAGCCAGTTGAGGTGGCTCGGGCATCTGTTCCGGATGCCTCCTGGGCGCCTCCCTCGGGAGGTGTTCCGGGCATGTCCCGCCGGGAGGAGGCCCCAGGGAAGACCCAGGACACGCTGGAGGGACTATGTCTCTCGGCTGGCCTGGGAACGCCTCGGGGTCCCCCCGGAGGAGCTGGAGGACGTGTCTGGGGTGAAGGAAGTCTGGGAGTCCCTGCTTAGGCTGCTCCCCCCGCGACCCGGCCCCGGATAAGCGGACGAAAATGGATGGATGGATGGAAAATATTACAATTTTTTCCCCTGTAATGCCTTACATTACTGCGTTACAGCAAAAAGTAATGCATTACTGTAATTCGTTACTTTTATAACGCGTTACTCCCAACACTGCATATGAATACAGCTCTTTACCAAATCATGAGGTTGGTCACTGGTGTATTGCAGCAGAAACTGTAGTCTGTCATATGCATCACTTGTGCGGCCCTCTATACTGTGTTCAATAGATCTTATAAAGGTCCAGTACTGCAGAGGGTCACCGTTAAAGGTGGAGATTTTTAATTCAGGGAGCAGAGTGGCTTTATGATTTTTCACCAAATAGTCTGTGACACTGGCTTGCTGGTTTAAGGCTTTGCACAAACTGTCAAAAGCTGGTCCCTCAGCTAGCTCCAAATTGAGAGCAGTAGAAGCTCTTGGTGGTATCAATGGCATTTGCATGTTGTGTTTGTTGCTGGGTCCAGGTGAGACCTGCTGTGATGATGACTGAAAGGTGGGTGGTTGGTGACTCTGTGTGTTGTTCATTTCATGTCCAGCAGATGGCAGCAGCAGCTCCAGTGGCTGCGCCCCTGGGATATTTATTTCCATTTGTCGATCATCATCCTCCGCAACATCCCCATCATCATAACTAAAGTCCATCTGTACATGTGCAGATTATGAATTATATTTTTCCAACACTGACTCAGCTAGTGCAGTTTGGATTTCGTGCATTTCTTTCTCTGCCTTCATTTCTGACTCAATCCGCCTTTGCTCCATTTCAGACTCCACAGCCTTTAGTTTTTCTTGTGCCTCTCTGTGCCAGTATCTCTGCTTCTTCCTTTTCAATAGCCATTTTTTTTCTTTTAATGCAGCAGCCTTTACCTTTAATGATACGCGCTCCATCTCTGCCTTTATGCGTAACGAGGAAGCAGAACCATCGCTTCCACAAGATGATCCAGAGCGCCGGCTGCATCTACTGCTGTGCCTGCTGCTTGCAGTAGATCGAATGTCCACTTGCGTTGCTTGCATTGTAGTGACCTTGCCCATGGGCGGTGGTGCACGTGCCTCCGCGCCCTGATCTAATTGTCCAGTCTCTTCCACATCCTGTTTTAAAACACTTTTCATCCAGTTCTCACATTTCTAAAAATAATCATTTATGTACTCGTCTTTAGGCTCAAACCATTTCTTTTGATCATCCGTATATTCCTGCTCATCCATAAACTTCTTCAGCCCCGTATTTATGTCATGAAGTTCTTGGTGCTACACGCAATTTATTCTTTACAATATTCGCATTAGTCACTTTTCTGTGAACTGTGGAACATTCCAGGCAATGCTAAAACATTATCATGGAGACAGTCTGGTGGTGGCCCTTCAACCCGAAAAGTTTCACAGTGCAGCTTGAAATGACAATAATGAGTCTTCAAATGTCCCCCAGTGATGTCTTATTTAATGCCCCAATGTGTAACTTTCAGATTCTGTGGAAAAAGAACGTTAAAACCATACTTCAGAACATTGTCAATGGAGATAGATGGAATATTAAAGCCAAAGGAACATTTCCATGGAAACAAGCAGGCCAAATAAGTTTTTTTTTCAGCTTTTAAGTGAAATAAACACAACCATGAGAAAGAAAACATGTTTTTATTTTATTTTATAGTCTTATTTTTTTTCTGTCAAGTTCCACACTGGGGCTTTAAATCCATAAGTGGAAACTAAAACCTGACATGTTGTTTTTGACTTAGTGTCTAGCAGACTTGTACATGGACAGTTTGAAGCCCAGGCTGACAGCTGCTCTTAACTGCTGTGGTGCAGAGGTTTGGCTCAGACGCCCTCTAACACGGCTCAATCCAAAACACCTATTTCTATAATCACATAGGAGTGGGATTGTAGATTGTAATTTCGTCCTTCACCGCACTCCGTCTGTGTCTTCAGGTCCCTCAGTATGTCCCCATGTGAAGAGTTAGCATGCTAGTTAGCAGCTGGACTCATGTAGCATTAAGGTAGGCTACGCTAAAGTGGGTAAACAGCATCTGAGAGCGCACTGTGATTTTAAGATTAGAGCTGACCTCTCGTTGTCTGCTCTTGCTAAAGATAGTAGTATGTCATGTTACTGATGCTTTTGAATGTACCAGATATTACTGAGTTTAAAGGTGAATTAATAAAATGTATAAGTGACTTTATATACAATTTTAGTAAAGGTGCACTGTGTAACTTTTCTGGTGGAGGGTCTGGAATGTTTCACATTATAGCATTAAGCCTTTCTATCTTCACTGAGACCAAACCAGACCAATTACATGTCAGATCTGTGGAGAGGCGACCCTACTTACAGTCAGAACGCCTGTTTTTCTTGGTATTTTGACATTTAAAAAAAACACAATAAGTGCCTCACAAAACTTTTAATTTTAACTTTGTGGATTTTAGACCGGTAAGATCATTTATGACTCTATATGCAGAACAAATGTTTTTACACTCCATGAGTCTGTCTCATAGAGTGTTGCATAAACACATGGTCACTTGCACAACACTAAAACCAGATGAAACACTTTTTAAAAAGGCTGTAAAAATACTGGACAAGAAACCATTCTCAGTTTGCCACTGCACTTTTTTAGACAAGTACAACTTGCTTAATTTTAATAATTTTGTTCATTTTTAATATGGATGTTTTGTATATGAAGTTTTGTATGGACTTGCCCCCCTCCTTTACAGGATTTTACTAAAACAAAGACTGTCAGATGGGAACTTGGGCCACGGCCAGGGGGAACTGTGAGCTCCCATACAGACGCACCACATTTGGACAAAGTGTGTCTCAGTCAGAGACACAAAATTCTGGAACAGTCTTTCATTATCAATAAGGCAAGGCAAGGCAAGGCAAGGCAAGTTTATTTGTACAGCACAATTCCTACACAAAGTAATTCAAAGTGCTTTACAGAATAAGAAATACATTAAAATCATAATAAAAACAAATCAAAACATAAATAATCATGAAGATTAAAATTAAAAAAAGAGAGACATAAATTGGAGAGAAGAGTGTGGAATGAATACCTTTCAGTTTTATGCACAGTTAAACAGAAATGTTTTGAGCCTGGATTTAAACAGCGTCACAGAAGAGTCTGTCTCACATGTTCAGACTGTTCCAGGTTTTAGCTGCATGAACCTGAAATGCTGACTCCCCTTGTTTAGTCCTGACTCTGGCCACCAGCAGGAGGCTGGTGACTCCAACACTGGACACTTACAAATCACACTTGAAACAGTGGCTAAAAGAAAAAATAGACTTCTGGACATTTTTAGTGTATAACTTGTGTAGTGTATAACTCACTTGTCACTTGTTATTGTTTTTGCTGTTAATTTGTGGTGTCACCTGTCTGGCGATTACAGAAATTAGCATTTGCTATAATATAATATAAATTTGGTATAATATGTCATACTTACACTGCAATGTTGTAGATTTAGTTCATTCATGTGCACTGTCCCTATTAAATAAACAAATAAATAAAATTAAATTTTGAGCTATAAAACTATAAAATGTAATAAATGGAAAGTAGAGCTGTTTAATGTCAAACTGTGGAGCATTACAGACAAAGCAATATCATCTTCATAGAAACAAGCAGGTGATGGACCCAAAAAAAACCCTAAAAACCAAAAAGTTACACAATGCACCTTTAAAGGTGCAAAAACACAATTCTTTAAATCTTATCATCAAATGTCCTCATCACATTTTGTCACTTACCCTCCACAGTAGGAGGTGAATAGTTATTTAGAATTGATCTTTAAAAATATGAAGATTAATATTAATATTTGAATTATATTAAAGCTGCATTGCGTATCTTTTCTGGTGAAGCTTTTTTGTCCCCCCCGTACTTGCTTGAGTACGTGGGGGACATGGGCGTTCAGCGGGAATAGAGTTCAGTGAGGAAACAGCTGTGGGGAAGAAACTGTTCCTGAACCTGCTGGTATTAGTCTGAAGGCTTCTGAAGCACGTCCTGGAGGGGCGGAGTTGGAAAAGTCTATGGTTAGGGTGCGAGGGGTCCTTAAGGATGCTGTAAGCCTGGCACAGGCATCGCTTCTTCTGGACATCCTCAGTAGCAGATAGTGGACACCTTCTGCAGTGTTTTGCGGTCAGCGACAGAGCAGTTCCCATACCAGACTGTGATACAGTTGGTTAGGATCCTCTCAATCACACAGCGGTAGAGGTTACCCAGGAGGATGTCAGCAAACAATGCCCTTCTGTGGAACATTCCAGGCAAAGAAGTTACATAGTGAACCTTTAAATACATAAGAAAACTGACCACTTGAAGAGTTTGGGAAACTATGTCATAAGTCATATTATAAACTGTGTCTGCACTTAAAGTAACACCGCGGAACTTTCTGGACTTAACATGTCACATGCAGTTCCATATAACAGAAAGTTCAAGTGAACAACTCCTTTTACCATTAGTTCAGGAGAGGTTGGCGATTCCAGAGCTGACATGATCCAAATTATTCTAGTGAAGATGTATGGAGTTTAAAACCACAGTGGAGCACTTCCTGTATTACCTCATGACATCACAAGGTAGAATAGAGTGTTTTCAGTTTGAGAGAAGAACTCAATCTAAATACTGTATGCAGGGTTTATGTGTTAAACATGTGTGAAACAAAACACAACACAACATTCTCCATGGAGATGCCACACTGTGGAATATTATAGCCAAACTAACATAATTTCCAAGGAAACAATAAGGCCAATAAAAGTCAGATTTGAGGAGATACAAGCTGGCTCTCAGTAAGAATGCATTTTTTGCTGTTTTTCGCTGTTTTTCAGTACAATAAACACACCGAAATTAAAAACATGCCGCTTCTAGTCTATTTTTCTTATAAAAAGTTACACAGTGAAGCTTTAAACTTAAATATTTTTAAAATTCCACAAACACAACCAACCAACTACTCATGAGTTTCAGCTTCCTGTTGTGTCCAACAGTTTGAGGACTTTTTACCATGCAGAATAAATAATATGTATTCTCAAATCATTTACCTATTACCTATTACAAACACCTAATAATCCTTTAAGAAAAATGCAGTTTTCCAAAGCACACGTTCTACACAAAAACACTCTTCTGATGTATGGGCCCTTCACATCTCCACCGTCGGTATCTGTTTTCAAACTCCTAATTTATGCAGCTGCTTGAACGACCCAGACATGGATTTATGTGATGGACAGAGGTTCCAGAATGATCCTGGTGTTTTTGTCATTATCCTCATTACTGGACCAGACCCTGTTTAAGGCTGTTCTGTTATTGAATTAAGAGAAAGAGGATGAGAAGCACAGGGGCTCAAAGGAGTGACCAGAGGACCACACACGAGGAAGAAGAAGAGGACAAGAAGAGGAGAAAGATAAAGAAGAGGAGGAGAAAGCGGAGGAGGAAGAAGAGGAAGCAGAGGAGGAAGATGAGGAAGAGGAGAAGGAAGTAGAGGAGGAGGGGGAAGTAGAGGAGGAGGAAAAGGAGGAAGAAGAGAAATTAGAGGAGTAGAAAAAGGAGGAAATAGAGGAGAAGGAAGAGGTAGAAGAGAAGGAGGAAGAGGAGGGGACACAGGAACAGAGGAGAAAGTGGAGATTTTACAGCATAAAAAAACTTCAAGGTGCACTATGTAACTTTTTGGTTGGGGGTCCATCGCCTGCTTGTTTCTATGGAGATGTCATTGCTATGTCTGTAATGTTTCACAGTGTGACATTAAACAGCTCTACTTTACATTTATTCAATTATAGGTGATTTTATAGCTCACCTATAGCTCACCAAAATACCTAGAAAAACAGACATTGTGACTGTGAGTGGGTAGCCTCTCCACAGACCTGTAACTTAGTCTGGTTTACTCTCCATGAAGAAAGAAAGTGGAAGTTAACTTGCAGTACTTACAGCAGTTTTCCCGCTGGTGTGATTGGCTGGAGACTAGACCAGTGACACAGCAGCATTGTGGTTTGGGGTGGGGCAATAGTTAGAGTTTTGGCCTTGTTCATAAAACTGATCATCCTCTTAAATGTTGCAAGTTTCACTCTGCAACATGGCAAAAACTGAAACATTGCTGAAAGACCAAGTTCATTTTATGCAGGTTCCTAATTCTTTGAAAAAAATTTTTTTTCAGAAACAATGGAAGAATAATTTAAAGGTCCTGTATTACGCAAAACTGACTCTTGTGAGCTTTAAGCCTTGTTCTAATGTTGTTCCCTCCTCAAAGGGTTGAAATTATGAAATCTCTCTTCCTTACACACCCTTTCTTCCTATCTTTTCTCTCTCTCTCTCTTCGCTTTATATCCTCTGTTTCTTTATCCATGTTAATAGTATTTTTTTGTTAATTTTTTACTATTCCCCCCTCCTTTTTTCTCTGCCTATTTATTATTTCTAACTCTATCCCCTACCCACTCCTCTCTCTTCCTCTTCTCTCTCTCTCTTTAGCCCTCCCTCTTTCACTCTCAGTCCCTCCCCTCGTGTTCTTTCTCTCCCTCTCCTCTTCCTCCTTTTCCTCCCTCTCTCTCTCTATGTCGCTGGTAAAATGATTATAATGTCATTTACTCCCTCTCTCCCCTCTTTCTGTCTTCTTATTTATATTCTTTCTCCCTCTTTCTCTCCTTGCCTCTCTCCATGTTGCTTTTATGCTCTCTTTTATACGTACTTTCCATTGCACTCTCCTTCGTCGCAGTTGTCAGTGTCAGCCAAATGTCCATAAAACCCTCAAAGAAAAAACATTTGTTCCTTTAAATCTCTCTGCACTTTTTACTCACCACAAACAACCTCCGTCTGTGTAATGTCATGAAATAATGTCATGTATGAACAGCTCAACAGTGAGATACATGGCGCTAACTGTAGGCATGGGCGGCTCTGTCTGAGGCTTTGTTAAACATTAATCTCGGCTTTGTTTGAGCAAAATCTGACCAGAAAGAATCAAATTATTTGGAACTACAACAGATGAGCTGATCTGTGCTGTTTAACAAGTCTCTTATACTTAAAATTACACTAGACACTAGTCACTCTCACCTTTTTGTTGAAAATTAAACTAAACGACCTGATCACAGGAAAATGAAAATGTCCTGTTTAAATAGATTTTGTATTTTTTCTTGAGTTTTCAGACAATTTAGAAACTTTTTTGGGCTGTGTTTGCTAATGTGTGCATTGCGTTACCATGGTAACTGTTCAATGTTCTGATATACACAGATACACTACCAGTCAAAAGTTTTAGAACTTTTAGAACTAGAACAGCCATACTGAACAGCCAAAAGTAAAAAAAAAAAAAAAAAAAAAAGATAACAGAACAAAACACAAGTTCAACCTCTGCCAAATCTACCTCAGGAATAAAGAACAAGATGATGAGCTTGAAAACATGGAGTGTCCATCACAGTCTCCAGACTTAAACCCCATCGAGCTGGTTTGGGATGAACTGGACAGAAGAGTGAAACAACCTACAACTGCCATACATTTATGGAAAGACTGCAACAGACTTGGGAAGAACTTTCTGAAGAATATTTGATTTCTGTTGCAAAAAGAACGAGCCATGAGTGTGTTCAGCTGTTATATCTGCCAAAGTTGGACACTTTCACCAATCAAAAGTTTAGAATATGTTTTGGTCAACAGTAAAAAACTGGAAAAAGTGTGGTGTTCTAAAACTTTTGACCGCTAGTGTAGATACACCCCAGAGTGAAATGCTGCATTCTATTGAATGTCGGTAGTCAATAAATCTGAGCCAGTTCTGCCGACAGCCGTTGTAAATGCGTTCCATTGCAACAGTCGGAAATGTTTAATGTTTATTTTGTTAGCTTATTTAGTTAACATCAGGTATCGCTAGCTTTTGCTAATAAATAGAGTGTGTTAGCTAACGTTAGCTGTCGGCGACTCAATTATGGCAGTTTCACTATTATATGTTCAGAAATCCATCCAACTTGCTCTGCTCCGAACTAGCCCGAGTTTGTGTTTCGGAACCCCAATTTGATTGACCATTTTATTGCACATTCTTGAGGTGGAGGTTTGTTTTCCCCAAGTCCTGAGCACAATAGAGTGCAGCAAAAGTCAAAGTATTTCAAAGTATTCACTAGTGCATTGGGACGAAGTCCAACTCTGGCAGCCATTTTGATTATTTACGCTGTTGTAGTGTGGTTTCTGCTGTAAAAGTACAAGAAGAAAACAAGGACATAATTCAGATGGAAGCAACTTTGATCTGACTGAAAATATGTGTAACATACAAAGCAAGGGTTTGGGCTTCAATTATTCAAAGTAGAAAAGAACATTGTTATAATTTTTATTCCATTTTGAATTAGTGTTTTCCTTAAAGCGCGTGTTTTCTTTTCGCTCTCTCTACCACGTTTTCCTTCCCCACCCCATCTCTTCTCTCTCTCTCTCCATGTCATTGGTAAAGTTTTCATTTTCTTTTTATATAGTTTCTCTCTAATTTTCTTTTTTCTCTTCCTTATACACCCTTCTTCCTATTCCTATTCTCTCTCACACACACCCTCCCTCTCCTCTCTGTCTCTTTACCCATGTTGATGTTAGAATAATAAGTAAAATAATGAAAACCACCACATAATTCCATTTCAACTTAACTTGTATTAAAACAATGTACATCATATAATGAACACAATTTAAACAAGTCATATGACACAATACTATTTTTGCAAAGTCCAGCTGATAGCAGGAATTCTCTGTGGCCCCAAAAGTTGGTCACAATGATTGCCTTTTTTTTTTTTTTTTTTTTAATAAAATGCATGTTCCTCTACTGTGTGATTTATATGAAGAAAAATAAATTTGACCTATCCAGTCCTTCCTTGTTCCTTGTCTGAAAAGTATGTTTCTTGCAGGAATATTACATCTGCTTTATCTTCTTTGAGGATAGGTAATATTTTTTCTCTTTTTAATATCGCACCTAGTCCTTCAGGATTCCATGAGACAAGATTCATATCAAACATGGTACCTTCTGCTCATCTCAGATTGTACATTAAATCAAATCCTGGTAGTTGCTCCTTTGAAAAAAGGCGTTTTGCTGGCACCTGACATGTTCGTCCCGACAAATGTAGTTTCGACACCACAGGAAATAAGGGAAATAGTAACGACTGTTGAAATGACTGGTGGATCAAATGAGACAGACAACTGAAACTCAGAAATTAACAGACTTTATTGGGGCAAAAAGGTAGGGTACTGGGAGCTGGATCGAAGGCTGGGGTGGTGTTCCGATGTAATGTCCAAAACAGGGTCTGAATAAAACATGAAAAAGCAAACTAAGTTACTTAGAAAAAGGCAAAAATACTACAAACAGAACTTGGGCTAAACAGTATATACCACTGAGGATAAACTGATGATCTGGCAGCGTGTGAATGCATGAGCTGGTTCTTTGTATTGGAGAGGTTGAAGCTTGATTGGCAATTTATGCCAGTTTGAAAACATTTGGATGACAACTTCCGGTGTAGTTACCGACACTGGGCAAGTGATAAAACCAGGGATTCAGCAGAAGCGGTCTTCACAACCTGCCAAAGCTTTCCAAGAGGGACAGGATTCTAATCGCTCTAATCTTCCATGACACTTACAGGCAGCTGGTTGGAACTTAGACAAATTATAATACACAAATTAATAATCAATTTATAAAAGGAAAAAAGAAATAATACAATGACATCTAGATGAAGAAACTGGGACATTTTCTCAGTTTTCCCAGTTAGTTTCCCCAGAGTTGCTACTGCCAACAGAGTCAAATGAAGTCATCATCCGCACATTTCCAAATGTCTCCCGTTTTTGTGACGTATGCGTGAATAGAGCCCATAGGACTGCAGGTGAGTAGTGGGTGGGACCCATAGCTGAGGGTGGTACCAGACTCTCTGCCCAGCTCCAGGCAACAGAGACACAGAAGGAAAGGCGGTGACAAGACAAGGAGAGAAAAAAAAAAAAAAAAAAAAAAGGGAATCCTGACATGACCTAAAGTGGAAGTGCAGTTCTTGTGCTCAAAATCTACAATCTTTATCTTCTGGCAAATACAAATTATTTATGAGTTGTGACATAATAATTAACACATTCTTGAAAAAATATTCATAAACTGTGGCTTCCTGCTGAATTGGCCCAAATGACCAAAGCTAGTTTTTGCTGCACATTTTGAAACATTCTGCTGTTATAAAAACACACTGTGACGTGACAGATTTAACATAAACGTTTCATGCCTTATGAAAACTGTGGAGCGCAGTCAAACCAAACTCAAATTCTATGTTTTGAATGATTCACTTCAGTGTCCTTTGTCTGTGGCAGTTGGCTCCTTTAAAGGTGCATTGTGTAAATTTTTCTGGTGGAAGGTCCGTCAAATGCTTTTTTTTATTGCTTTGTCTAGAATGTTTCACAGTACATTAAAGCTTTCTTTCTCCATGGAGACCAAATCAGGCCAAGTTACAGGTCAGATCTGTGGAGAGGCGATTCCACTCACAGTCAGAATGCCTGTTTTTCTAGATATATTTGAGCTATAAAACCACCTATGTTTGAATAAATGAAAGGCAGAACTGTTTAATGTCACACTGTGGAACATTCCAGGCAGAGGAATAACATATCTATAGAAACAAATTAGTTAGTTTGAATATTGATCCTTCTTATTTATCTTATGTTTGAGAGGTTTTTAGATCTAAAAAAATATAATATTGTGATTAATTGATCTCAGTGACATTTACTGATAAAACATGCATGCAGCAGGGGGCTCTGGAGCTAAGACTGGACCTTCTGTCTGCAGCTTCTCACACTCTTCTGCTGTTATGTCCTCTGCATTGTAGAGCTGCACCTCCTCTGGATTTGGCTCCTCTGCAGCTTGGAAGTGATTCTGGACCTCCATTAGTGTCACTGTCCTCTGTTGTTTGGTCCTCTTGTGTTTGGGGCTTAGGTGGACTGAGTTCTCCCTCTGAGCTGAGGTCCAGATGTTCTTGAGTCCGGTCATTTTCAGGAGATTTGTTGTCAGTTGAGCTGTTGTCAAACAAATTTAGGATCTCCTCCTCCTCAGGACTTTGTTGTTTCAGTCCAGTTTCTCCTTATGTTGGACTCGCTACCTCCTCTGGAGTCTCTAGAGTATCTGACTCCTCTTGGTCTTGGATCTTGGTTTGAGTTTCCAGGTTGCTTGAAAACAAATTAAGATAAGATAAGATAAGATAATCCTTTATTGTCTCCCATGGGACAAATTTGTCTTGGGACAGGGGGTAACATGTTTTATCAAAAAACAGGACAACACAACACAAAGCAGCACATAAACAAACACCATAAAACAAAGTAAATATGAGACCAATATGACCACGAGTGATGCACCAACAGGACCCTTAAATTATCCTTAACAGGCAAACCCTTGCATTCTTCTGTTCTATTAATTATTGCACATTCCCTAAGCCTATGTGCAGTTTTAGTTATAATTATTGCACATTCCCTAAGCCTATGTGCAGTTTTAGTTATAATTATTGCGCATTCCCTAAGCCTATGTGCAGTTTTAGTTATAATTATTGCACATTCCCTAAGCCTATGTGCAGTTTTAGTTATAATTATTGCACATTCCCTAAGCCTATGTGCAGTTTTAGTTATAATTATTGCACATTCCCTAAGCCTATGTGCAGTTTTAGTTATAATTATTGCACATTCCCTAAGCCTATGTTAAATTATTTCTTATTAAATTACAGTGATAATACTAGTTTTGTCCTGGTGTAGCCAACTGTGCACTTGTGTTCCTGTCATGTCCCAGTCCCAACACACTTTAGTTACTTCAAGAGCCCATATGACACAATTTTCTAATCCATGTTCTAATGTAGTTTCCTCATCAAAAACAGACCTGGAATTGTGTTTTGTTTCGTTCACACATGTTTAACACACAAACCCTTCACATTTAGTTTTTCTCTCAAATGGAAAACATTCTGTTCCACCATGTGATGTCATGCAGCAATACAGGAAGTGCCGGATTGTGTTTTTAAACTCCACATACCTTCACTTGGACCTTTTGGAAGATTTCAGCCCTGGAACTGACAGTTTCTACTGAAAAAAATGTAAAAGGAGCTCATAAAGGAGGTGTTGGGAAGGAGACCCAAACTTGTGACCTTGGAAAGGTCTGTATTTCGGACTGATTCGGGTATCTTAAATCACCCCAGGTTCTCCAGCCAGGACAACTAACAGGACACCAGAACACACTTAACCACTCTTTATTGATGTATGGTTCAAGGTTGATTCATGGTTGCTATAAAAACAGAAATAAAATACTATGAGTAATGAAGAATTTAAGCAATTATATAAATGTGCAACAATAATTATGACATTAATTATATGAATATTTCAATAAATGAATACAAATATAAACAAGTAAAATGCAAAGAAAGTCCTAAATAAACCTATTTACAATGATACAATGTAAAACACAGACAACGGCCTGATAATGTTTCTCGTTAAAAACTGAAAATTCCGATGGCTCCTGAACGCATCATTGGCGCAGCTTACGCAACCAAGATGCGATATACTGGTATGACAAATCTGGCATATTACGGATACGGAGAAAGTGGATTAACAGAAATGACACATCATAATGAAATTACTGAAGTTCTCATGGACGCATGAACATGACAAATGAAAACAAAAGAAAAGTCCGAGAATGATAGCGGAACAACTGTCGCCAACGAGAAATACCTGTATACTGACACGGAAAGAGAGTTGCGCTGGTGGATAGTAGATTTTGATTGATGGAAGTTGGGATGAGAGCCCTGATTGGCTGGAATGGTTGCGGGGCTGTTGCTGAGGCACGTGGTTTCCACCCGTCGCTGGGACCAAATGTCCAAACAATAATGAAAATTAGGGGTGTCAAATTATCGCGTTAATTGCGATTAATTAATTACAGTCATATTTAGCGCGTTATGTTTTTTAATCGCGTTAATCTCATTTTTAATCTCTAACTTTACAGTTTCTGTATGCGAGTTGCTTTATTATAAAATCTGTTTTTATGTGTTGTTGGGACAACACACACACAAAAAACACATTAATTATTTTTTTATTTCGCGCGCAGTAAGAGCGATGTAAACGTCATGTTAACGTTTGCGGCGTTAGTCGCACAATGGACGAGGTCGAAAAGCCAGTAGAACAGAGTCAGCAGTGCACAGGTAAAAACACATTCGTGTCTTGGAAATTATTCTCCTGACGTGAAATATAAAAGAAAATAACAAATATAAAATCGCCTACAACTTAAATGTCACTGGTGAAAACAACCTGCATAGACTCATGATGTCTGCACTACTGTCCTATAGTGACCTGCCACATGAGGGGACACGCACACAAACACACACAAACACACACAAACACACACACACAAACACACACAAACACACACACAACACAAACACACACCTTCATCATCGTCATTAACCTGAGAACACGCGGACCACGTTTCTTTCCGTAGTTTCTGCGCGGACACCGACGTGCTCCCGTGCGCCGCGTACGTTTTCTCGCGTACGCTGCGTAAACCGCGCTTCCTCCTGTGCGCCTCTAAACCAGAACTAACACCAAGACTAAAACAGGGACTAACCCAGTCCAGGACTAAACCAGGACTAAACCAGGACTAAAACCAGAACTAAAACCAGTGATCTCATATATAAAACATTTCTCTATCAATAATATTTTTAATATGGTTAAGGAAAGACTGGACTTTTTATTGTCTTTAAGTAGACAAAAGTTATTATGTTCAGATTTCCTCGTCTTTGCTACTTTACAGCAAACAGTTTCTTATTCATGGAGACTTGGGCTCAACAGTCACTTTGGAGAGATTTGTTAAACAATAAATGACTTTATAAAGTCACTTTTTTTTGTTCTATATCAGTCTTCTGATCTGCCACAATAATGTAATAATGAATTTAAATGAAAATACCTCAACTTGAAGGCTTTTCTCAGCATTTTTTAGGTGAGATTAAAAAGAGATTAATTAGATTAATTAATTACAGATCATAATTAATTAATCTCTCAATTTTTTTATCGCATGACAGCACGAATGAAAATATTCATATAACGAATGAACTACTAACGAACAAATAATAAAAACAATCACAGCACACTAAATACGCTATATACAATAAGACCATTGTTAAAAGAGCTGTTAACTTGAAAACTACCGCTTCATGACATCACAAGACGGAACAGAGCATTTTGAAATTTGGAGATGTAAACAGACTAATAATAAAGGGTTAACTGAATATGTGTGAATGAAACAAAGTATAACTCCAGGTCTGTTTCTGAAATGGTAACAACATTATAGCATGACTTAAAGCTCACAAGAGTAAATTTTGTGTAATATTGGACCTTTAATGAGAATGTTATTATCTGATCCCTACTTTCTTAACTAGTATACCGTCTATAATTGTAACTTAGATCTTCTGAACATCCAAGTTTAGTCTAATTTTAGTCAGACTCCTCTGGGCTCGACTGGCTCAGCTCTTTGTTTACATCTCGAGAGGAGAAACCCCAAAGCAGCAGCTGGTCCGTAGCAGCGTGTGTCGAGTGCGCTGCGTGAGGGGGCCGACCTCTGCGGAACCCGGCCCCTCTTACCCGACCTTTTAAAGCAAAATGGGACGAGTCTGTTGAATGGGCCAGCTAGAGTGGACGTCCCAGCTCAGTGTGTGGGGCAAGGGAATCAGACTCGACCCAGAAAGACGCTGTAAAGTCCCGGCATATGAACGCATTTGCTCGGATACAATGAATGAGAGGAGTACGTAAAGCAAGTTGAAAGACGCCGGCACGGAAGTTATGACAGTGAAAGAGCGTTGGATGTGAACGGGAAAGCGAATTGAAGAAGGACAGAGGGGAGAGTGGAGGAGGACCGACAGACAACAAAGTAACACGGTAAGTTAACCACGAAGAAGCGAGTATGAGTGCGTGCTGGTTATTGGTTATTAGTTCGTTTTATGGAGCTGTTAATATGCTAACTTCTTTCAAACGCTACTGCTTTTCAAACGTCTTCAAGTGACTTTTTGCTGACTGGGGTGATGTTGAAAGGCTTCTCTTCGCACACCTGTTTCAGGATAAAGTCTTGGCCATAGCTAGCCCCCCGAGTCCCTATCATAACGGGGTCACTGGTGGATTTAATACTTACGTGTAACGCCATTCAAACATCTGTGCAATTAAAGTAGAGTGTTTTGGAGTTTTTGTCCGCCTGCTGCTTAAAAGTTCACGCCGTGGACTGTAAAGATTTTAAAACGCGCAATATTTCAACGTGAGAATCTGTAGAAATGGTTATAGGGGTCCATAAATCTGCGTGACCCAAGGCGGTAGTAACAGCCAAAGGGGGATGTGAAGAGCTGCGGAGACCTATTGTAAGTAATTAAACAGTAACTTATTCACTCTGTTGTACTTTTGTCTCGAGTGTAAGCTGCTTTTGACTTGGTTTCATTTGGAAATGTCTGCAGTATAGTTAAAATCTTTTTTATTGTCTGTGGAATAGAATATTTAATTGTTTATTAGTAAAAAGTGTAGCCTAAACCTCCATATTTGCTCATGTTTAACATTGTGTAACTTAAAGCCTTAGTGTGTAACATTTTAGCCAAAAATTAACAGTTTTTTTTTTTTTTTTCATTTTGCTTTTGTTTATTGCACTGAGAAACTTGCGCCCTTACCTTGAGCGGACTTGCATCTCCACAAACTGACGTTTTCACACCGCTAGTTCGATTATTTGGTCCGCACCAGGCAATAAAATTGTTATTATGTAGCAAATACACTCCAGTGTGGTCCGCGTTCACACCGGCAAACGAACCAAAACTGGTTCGATTTCACGTGTCTCTGTTTCCCCGGTAAAACAGCGATACTCCAGTTATCAACACCGATGTTCCTGTTAATACCACGGGCCGTCCTCATCTCAAATTATCACCATGAACTCATAAAACAGCAACATGTAGAACTTTGTACAAACTCACCGCATCAGCCCAGAGTTCAGGTAACAGCAGCAGCCAACAGTGCTCAAAGTAGCGCGCAGCTCCTCAGGACGGGGCTGGGGTCTGGTCCTTGGTCTTCTGTTACAAGCTCGTTGGTCAGATGGTCCGGAGGCTCCATCCTCCATGTGCTGGTTCCAAACGGTGGCGAGCAAGACCAGTGCGCAATGACTGGGTCTGAGCGGGTACGTTCTGTCGTCTGCGCGCTGTTTCTGTGCGGGAAAGCGAGAATGCGCTGTGGACTACAGGTCTGTGCGGGCTGCTACTGTCCTCCGCGCTCAAGAACCGCAGCTGGTTCCGAGGTGGTACAGCATCCGGACAGAAGCGTGAGTCCAGTTTGGTTTGTTATATGTTGTTCTGAGCGTCCGTCCTCCACGCATTTGGTTCTTCCCGGGGAAAGGGCTTCCTCAGGTCGAGGCTCCCCGCTCCAGCTCCTTTGAGCCCGGCCTGAACTGGACCTGCCCCCGCTGGTTCGGGACTCTGGTTTGGATCTAGTCCGACTGTATTTCTCACACTAGGCTAAAAACAGGGATTTTTAAAAGTTGTATCAATTGAATGGGCGATTGCCTATTGCCATAAAATTATTTGGTTAATTAAAGCCTAAAATAACAAATGTTGGTTGCTGCATGATCACGGGGAACACCGGGATTTCTCTGTGCGTGTAGGTCCCGAACAGGGGGTGCGCACCCCAGAATTTTCACTCTGGAGCCACACGTTCGCACGTACTTGCTCTGATCTTCGTGTATTACGTTCTCAGTAATGGCCATTGTTGGTAAAATAATTCGAAAATGAATCGCGGCTGCGTCTGGACAACAATCTGTTACTGCGCTGGAGTCTTACAGCGCGTCATTACAGGCAAAGGAGACGCGTGTCCCTCCCATGATGCATTTGGAATAGTCTGTTTGTCCATACTGTCTATGGTTTGGACCCGGGTTCGCGTTCACACCAGAGGAACCGCACCAAAGTTGGTCATTTGGTGCGGATTCAGATCACCTCTTTTTTGCGGTCTCGGTCCGCTTGATTTGGTTCGGGTCCGATTGACGCTTTCACACCAACGCAAACGAACCGAACTAACCACTTTTGATTCGAATGGATCGTTTGGTGCGCACCAAATACTGTCGGTGTGAAAACACCCGGTTCGTTTGCGTTGGTGTGAAAGCGTCAATCGGACTCGGACCCGAACCAAATCAAGCGGACCGAGACCGCAAAAAAGAGGTGGTCTCGGTTCGCTTGAATCCGCACCAAATTACCAACTTTGGTGCGGTTCCTCTGGTGTGAACGCGAACCCGGGTCCAAACCAGAGACAGTATGGACAAACGGACTATTCGAAATGCATCATGGGAGGGACACGCGTCTCCTCTGCCTGAAATGACGCGCTGTACGACTCCAGCGCAGTAACAGATTGTTGTCCAGACGCAGACGCGATTCATTTTCGAATCATTTTACCAACAATGGCCATTACTGAGAACGTAATACACGAAGATCAGAGCAAGTATCAGTGTGCGAACGTGTGGCTCCAGAGTGAGTCAAAATTGGGGGTGCGCACCCCTGCTCGGGACCTACACGCACAGAGAAGTCCCGGTGTTCCCCGTGATCACACAGCAACCAACATTTGTTATTTTAGGATTTAATTAACCAAATAATTTTATGGCAATAGGCAATCGCCCATTCAATTGATACAACTTAAAAAGTCCCTGCTTTTAGCCTAGTGTGAGAAATACAGTCGGACTAGATCCAAACCAGAGTCCCGAACCAGCGGGGGCAGCTCCAGTTCAGGCCGGGCTCAGAGGAGCTGGAGCGGGGAGCCTCGACCTGAGGAAGCGCTTTCCCCGGGAAGAACCAAATGCGCGGAGGACGGACGCTCAGAACAACATGTAACAAACCAAACTGGACTCACGCTTCTGTCCGGATGCTGCACTACCTCGGAACCAGCTGCGGTTCTTGAGCGCGGAGGACAGGAGCAGCGCGCCGGACCTGTAGTCCACAGCGCATTCTCGCTTTCCCGCACAGAACCAGCGCGCAGACGACGGAACGTACCCGCTCAGACCCAGTCATTGCGCACTGGTCTTGCTCGCCACCGTTTGGAACCAGCACATGGAGGATGAAGCCTCCGGACCATCTGACCAACGAGCTTGTAACAGAAGACCAAGGACCAGACCCCAGCCCCGTCCTGAGGAGCTGCGCGCTACTTTGAGCGCTGTTGGCTGCTGCTGTTACCCGAACTCTGGGCTAATGCGGTGAGTTTGTACAAAGTTCTACATGTTGCTGTTTTATAATTTCATGGTGATAATTTGAGATGAGGACGGCCCGTGGTATTAACAGGAACATCGGTGTTGATAACTGGAGGTATCGGGGAAACAGAGACACGTGAATCGAACCAGTTTTGGTTCGTTTGCCGGTGTGAAAGCGGACCACACTGGAGTGTATTTGCTACATAATAACAATTTTATTGCCTGGTGCGGACCAAATAATCGAACTAGCGGTGTGAAAACGACCTTAATTGTCCTTGAGGAGGGCCCCCTTCTCCTTGTTTCCATGGAAATTTTGTTCCTTCGGCTGGAATATTCCACAGTATGGCTTAAATCATCTCCAAAATATGTTCCAAAGTATGATTTTAATTTTCTGTTTCCATGGAATCAGATAGATGGCATATCTCCATAAAGTTTTACACTATTCTTTGTTTATTACAAATTAATTCATCTTCTTCTGTTTTGTATGGCTTCTAATTGGGATGATTTGTAGAGCCCTGGTTCAGTCTTTCTGTTTTATTGCAAATTGATTTGGTAAAAGCTATATACCAGATGCCCTTCCTGGCATAACCCAAACTTGGAACGGCCACACGCAGTGACTTATTTGAATTATTGTGGTTTATAAAATGATGGTTTAGTTCCTCTTTAATGGTCCTCATGGTTGAGACAGTAACCAAGTGTTTACCCACCAGTTCAGAAGTTGGTAGTTCAATCGCAATCCCTTGCTGCTGCTGTACTGTTGTTGTGTTCTTGGGAAAGACAATTCACCCACATACACATAAGTCACATTAAAGGGCCCATATTACACTGTTTTCTGAATTCTATTCTAATGTAGTTTTCTCATCACAAACAGACCTGGAGTTGTGTTTTGTTTCATTCACACATATTTAACACACAAACCCTGCAGATTTAGGTTGAACTCTTCTGTCAAACTGAAAACACTCTGTTCCACCTTGTGATGTCATGTGGTAATACAGGAAATACGCCACTGTGGTTTTAAGCTCCACTGTGGATTTAAACTCCACACACCTTGCAAGAATCAATTGGATAATTTCAGATCTGGAACTGCCAATTTACTGAAGGTAAAAAGGGCTGTTCACTTGAGAACTACCACTTGATGACATCACAACAGAGCATTTTGAGCTTTGGCAATGCAGACAAACTAATAATAAAGAGTTACTCAAACATGTGTGAATGAAACAAAACACAACTCCAGGTCTGTTTTTGAGGAGGGAACATTAGAACATGACTATAAGCTCACAAGAGTTAATTTTGTGTGATATAGGACTTTTAAACTGTTACAGATAAGAGAGGGGATGACAGTTTTCAAGGTAATGTCAATTGGAGCCAGAAATGGTGGAGCCTATTTGGAACGCTTTTGTCACACCTCCTTTTTAGTTGACCAGTCAATCGGAAGCACATGTCTTTATTCAACTACAGCTCTATTCTATCCATTATTCTAACCCCCCCCCCCCCCTCCTCCTCTGACACCACAGGCCATGGGCTGAAGGATAGTCTTTCGTGAAACCTGAGTGGTGGTTTCCATGGGGTCTTCTTCCTCTGCTGCTCCGAGTGCGTTGCTCAAAGTGCACAGGGTGGGGAGGGGCGTGTGTTTACACCTCCAGGCAGGAATGTGCAGGAAAGAGGATGGTCAGTCTGTTCCTGGCTGTGGTTTAACCTACAGATGGAGTGATAAGAGTGGAGGTGAAGAGGTGGAGAGGGGAGAAGGAGGGGCTGTCATGACTTGCATTCATTCAGATCACCAGCAAAAGGGACATGGGAGAGACTGACAAACTGATCTGTAAACAATGTTTGGAAGTAAATGAATACATGTACCAAGAATATGTACTCTGAATTAGTCTGAGCAGCCAGTCTCTTTTCCATTGGACCATAGTTAATTATTTATGTTTAGTCATTGTATAAGTCATTCTGTGATGCTTTGGTTGTTTATTCTGTAAAAAGCAGCTCTGTTTCTCAGTCCTTTATGTAGATTTTCATCCTTTTTAACATGTAAACTGCCATATTTGTTTTAGACGTGAACAGAGTATGTGTCTCTCTAATTGGTTAATCTGCCTGTCAGTCAAACCCTTTGAAATCAGGGAGACAGGACATAGCTCCAGATCCACTCGTCTTTGTACAGTTTTGTGAGTGTGTGGTTCTGGACTGGGCAGGTAAATTCTGTATACTAATTTTGAGTAACAGTATTCTGGTAGTTACCTTTTCACTTGGAGGCATTCAAAGGCATATATTACAAATTCTGATCATGTAATTTAGGTTTCAAACTGCACAGAATTAGTGAGAATATTGGAAAACACTGCTCTTGTGGTGAGTGCAGGTGTGATTTTTCCTTCTCTATTAGTCTTTAACAACAGTGAAACAAATATAAAGCTATTTATAATCCCATTTGCTTCTTTACTCTATAATTTAAATGCCACTATCAGTGTAAAAATATGATCTAGTATCTGATGGAGGTTCCGTCAAATGCTTTTGTCCATGGAGATGTTATTGCTTCATCTGGAATGTTTCACAGTATGGCATTAAACCTTTCTATCACCATGGAGACCAAACCAGACCAAGTTACAGGTCAGATCTGTGGAGAGGTGACTCCGCTCACAGTCAGAATGCCTCTTCTTTTTTTCTTTTTTTCTGAGCTATAAAACCACTTGTGATTAAATAAATGTAAAATAGAGGTGTTTAATGTCATACTGTGGGACATTCCAGGCAGAGCAATGATATCCATCCATCACCTGCTTGCTTCTATGGAGATAGAAACAAGCAGGTGATAGATCCTCCACTAGAAAACTTATACAATTCAAACTTAAAGCTGGTCACATGATTGGTTGTGACCTGGAGACATTTGTGCAGAAATATTTCTTCATAAACCTTAATTTAATTGATAACAGCAACTATTATTATTATTATTATTATTATTATTACTACAACAACAACAACTATAATAACAACATATTATACATTTTTTGAAAGCTCTCGACCTTCCCCATGTCACCGTGGGGTCATTGGTGAGTGACGGGCGCATCTGGACCATCTCGTCGAGGTCACCCCGTGACCTCCCATTGACTTCCATTCATTTTAGCAGTAGTAAATATGGCTCAGGCCTTGGGCGTGGGTTACTGGGATACTGCTGTTCGTGCCGGGAGCGACCGTGGACATAGTTGCATGTCGTCTTATCGCATTCGGACATGCGCACGTCGCTCCCCATTCGCTCCGCTTAGCGGAAGCAATAGGCCCTACGCCCTGTCGGGGCTCGGGCCTAAAAAGAAAGAAGAAAGAATAATATTCTGATGCGAGAACAATGTTCCGCTTTTTTTTGGCCGACACACTATACATTTTCGGAAACCTCTGGTGCATTGCTACGTGATGGCGAGGGTCCTGGTCACTACGGGCGAGTCACGTCGCGCCATTCCATTTTTTGGCCACTTGGAGCATCGCTTTGCGATACTAATAGGCCCTTCGCCAGCCTCTGGCGCTCGGGCCTAATAATAATATTATTATTATTATGCTATGCTCTATATTGAAATTTTCCATATCCCCTAAACAGCAGCTATAAACTTGTCAATATAACTCTCATCTCCAACAGTGTGTGTGCTTGTCTCCTGCAGAGCCAGTGAGATTTTCAACTCAAACTCCCATTGGCTCTGCAGGCTCTAAAAATTCACTGACATGTTTCATGTTCAAATGTTATTACTTCCTCAAAAACAGACCTAAAGTTGTTTTTTTTGTTTAATTTACATGTTTGAGTAACCCTTTATATGTCTGTCTACATCTCCTAACCTTAAAATGCTCTGTTCCGCCTTGTGATATCATGAAGTGATAGTTTTCAAGTGAACAACTCCTTTTAGCTTTAGTTCAGTAGAGATTGGCAGATTCAGGGCTGAAATCATCCAAATGATTCTAGTGAAGTTGTATGGATGTTATTAGGTTTTTTCAGACCAAGAGTTCGTTTTCATACCTGACAGTTTCGACTGCTCTCTGTGGTCTTAGAAGTCACGTGATGTTGCTGTGATGTGTCCGCTCAACTGATTTAAACAGGTTTAGGCGCTGTCTTCCTATCGGAGGAAGCAGGATGACAGCACCACCTGCACTCCAACTTTCTCATGACAGTATCCTTGTTGTGTGAGAGTAAAAGAGCCAATTTATCCCCTATTTCAATTGCCTCTTTAATCTGGCAATGATGTTTGTTTTCGTCTGTGGATGTAAATTAGAGCCCGACCGATATATCGGCTGGCCGATATTATCGGCCAATATGGGCACCTGGAGACATATCGGCTATGGGCCGATATTTCACATGGGCATGTTATATCTCTCTACATTATGTTCATTTAATCCAATTTACAGACAGATAAATGTCCTAATATGTGGCTCCGCATCAGTATTTATCTACGGTGTAATTTGTCTGTGTCTGTGTCCGTACTGTCCCTGAACACACCACCAGAGTGACGTCACTTCACTCGCGTGTGTTTGTTTACACCCGCAGCCGTGCGCAACACTGAGATTATATTCTTTTTTGAACAATTGGTTTGAGTCTGGATTAAAAGGACATTTATTAGTGCAGACTTGTGATGTGAGGAGGAGCCTGTGTGAGCGCTGAGTGTTGGAAATACATCGACTTTGAAGCTAGTTTAGGTTTTGTTAGCGGTTAGCTGCTGTAGCTCCTGCACATAAACAGGCTGTTTTCTATTGGTCTATTGTAAAGTGACTACATTGGCCGTATATTTGTTACTGGACCTGCATTGATATGTAAATGAGCTGTGAACAGACGTGTGAATGATCCACATTTATGCATATAATTAACTACCGCGGTGCGCAGCATTTATGGCTAAAGGCTAATAGCGATAGTTTACTAGCTAGGAGTTATGGGTCGGTCGCGATCAAAGCGGCTCTTAGAGCGAACAACGGGAGCCTGCTTCTTATTGGGAGCCGTGTTTTCTGTTTTTCTCACTTTTTCCCTTCATGCCGCATGTAGACCCGTAGTTTGACAGCAGCAGCGGCTGAAAACGAAACTTTCAGAAATCTGCGTGTGCATAGGATAAAAAAAGTGCATATTTGGCTGCAGTTCAGCATAAAATGAATATACCATTAGGCCAATCTACTGTATGTAAATTTGATGTGAAGAGTCAAAATAACAATAAATGTTGCCTAAATAAACCCAATTTAGAATTCACTAGAGCCAAACCTAAGTTTTTTAATCAATTCAAGATTTACAGTGAATTTTTACATCACTAAATATATCGGTGATTATATCGGCTATCGGCAGCCCCAACTCCCATTATATCAGTTTCATATCGGCCACAACAAAATCCATATCGGTCGGGCTCTAATGTAAATGTGTGTGTTAAACATGTATGAAAGAAATAAAACACAACTCCAGGTCTGTTTGTGATGAGGAAACGACATTAGAACAGAGATCAGAAAATTGTGTATTATGAGCCCTTTAAATTATCCACAGTGAATCTTGCTTCAAATTATTTTCACAATATTCATCACAAAAAATACATTTAAATATTTTCCCAGCCGTACCTCCTTGGTGACCTACATTTTCTCTGTTTGGATCAGCTCACTTTTCACAGCTTTGTGCAAAGATGCCAAAATCATGGAAACAGTGACCCTTTGCAGACCTGTTACTGAGTTTTCAAGAGTACAGTGATTTAAAGTGAAAAGTCTGGTCTAGAGCCCGACCGATATATCGGCTGGCCGATATTATCGGCCAATATGGGTACCTGGAGACATATCGGCTATCGGCCGATATGCTTGCTGATATGGGCCGATATTTCAGGTGGGCATGTTATACCTCGTTATAAAGCTTAGACTCTCTACATTATGTTCATTTAATCCAATTTACAGACAGATAAATGTCCTAATATGTGGCTCCGCATCAGTATTTATCTGCGGTGTAATTTGTCTGTGTCCGTACTGTCCCTAAACACAACCACAAGAGTGACACTTCACTCGCGTGTGTTTGTTTACACCTGCAGCCGTGCGCAACATTGAGATTATATTCTTTTTCGGTTTGAGTCTGGATTAAAAGGACATTTATTAGTGCAGACTTGTGATGTGAGGAGGAGCCTGTGTGAGCGCTGAGTGTTGGAAATACATCGACTTTGAAGCTAGTTTAGGTTTTGTTAGCGGTTAGCTGCTGTAGCTCCTGCACATAAACAGGCTGTTTTCTATTGGTCTATTGTAAAGTGACTACATTGGCCGTATATTTGTTACTGGACCTGCATTGATATGTAAATGAGCTGTGAATAGACGTGTGAACGATCCACATTTATGCATATAATTAACTACCGCGGTGCGCAGCATTTATGGCTAAAGGCTAATAGCGATAGTTTACTAGCTAGGAGTTATGGGTCGGTCGCGATCGAAGCGGCTCTTAGAGCGAACAACGGGAGCCTGCTTCTTATTGGGAGCCGTGTTTTCTCTTTTTCTCGCTTTTTCTCTTCATGCCGCATGTAGACCCGTAGTTTGACAGCAGCAGCGGCTGAAAACGAAACTTTCAGAAATCTGCGTGTGCATAGGATTAAAAAAAAGTGCATATTTGGCTGCAGTTTAGCATAAAATTAATAAACCAGGACTAATCTTGGGCTCGAGTGCAGGAGAGAGATAGAAACCGAGTCCCGACACTCAGTCCTGGTTCAGTTCTGGTTTAGTCCTGCTTGCAACAAAACAATCTCAAGAGTCGCTTGGGAGCCGAAAGAGCCAGCTGCTTTAGTGAGCTGAGCCAAAAGAGCCGGTTCTCAAAAAAAAAAAAAAACTGGAATACCCATCACTAGCAGCTAGAATGTGATGCAAAAATGCCATTAGGCCAATCTACTGTATGTAAATATGATGTAAAGAGTCAAAATAACAATAATTGTTGCCTAAATAAACCCAATTTAGAATCCACTAGAGCCAAACCTAAGTTTTTTAATCAGTTCAAGATTTACAGTGAATTTTTACATCACTGAATATATCGGTGACTATATCGGCTATCGGCAGCGCCAACTCCCATTATATCGGTTTCATGTCAGCTACAACAAAATCCATATCGGTCGGGCTCTAGTCTGGTCAAAAATATTGAAAATCACACACCAATTGACACAAAAGCTAATATTGAATTATTTAAAACAATTAAGGACAATGCACAGAAAACATTAGAAAAGATGTGTCAGATTTAGCTACAAGTGTTTCCAAGTCCAGTGCTTGGGCAGGTACAAAAGACTAAATTAAAGAGACTGTCTACATTAAAGGTGTATTGTGTAACTTTTTCAATGTTCCACAGTATGGCATTAAACAGCTCAAACCTTACTTTTATTCAATTCATTTCATAGCTCAAAATACATCTTCCTCTCTCTCTCTCTCTCTCTCTCTTTCTCTCTCTCTCTCTCTCTCTCTCTCTCTCTCTCTCTCTCTGTATCTCTGTCTCCCCTTCTGGCTCTGTCTCTCTTTCTCTTTCACGCTCTCTCTCTCCTTCTCTATTTAATTTTCTCTCTTTCTTCTCTCTCTTTTTTCTCCTCTCTCACTTTCTCTTCCTCTTCTTTTTATCTCTATCTCACCTTCCCTGTCTCCATCTTTCTCCCATTCTGGCTCTCTCTTTCCCCCTTCACGCTCTTTCTCTCTCTCTTTGTCCTTGCCCCCACCTCCTCCCTCTTTCTCTGTCTCTCTCTCTTTCCCTTCTCTCTCTGTCTCTCTTCCTTCTCTCATTCTTTCCTCTGTCTCTGTCCCTTCTCTCTTTCTTTCTTCTCTCTGTCCCTTTTCACTTTTTTCCTCTCTTTCTCTCTCTCCCTTCTGTCTCTCTCCCTTCTCTCTGTGTGTGTCTCTATCCCTTCTTTTTCTTGCCTCAATCTCTCTCCCTTCTCTCCCTCTCTCTCTTTGTCTCTCCCCCTTCTGTCTCTCCCTCCCTCTCCCTTCTTTCTTTTCTTTCTTTCTTTCTCTCCCTGACGTCAGCTCAAACAGCTGCTTCTCTGTCGACTGAGACTCTGTTTAAGTGAAGACGTGTCTACAGCCTCCTGCCTCCAATCTGAAGACGGGGAGAGAGAAAGGAAGGACTTAGGGAGAAGAGAGAGGGAGAGGGGTGAAAGAAAGACAGAAATGGGAAGAGGGGAGAGGAAAAAGGAGAGAGGGGGGAGGGAGTCAGAGAGAAATTAAAGAGTTGAGCCTTAAAGAGGAGAGACAAGAAAGAGAGAGAAAGGAGAGAGAAAGGAGAGAGAGCACAAGTGAGGTAAAGTAGAAGTAAAGGAGTGAGAGAAGGCAGAAAGTTGAGACTAAGAAAGTAGAGAAGAATAGAGTGAAAGAGGGAGACAGAGAAAAAGAGGGAGATGGAGAGAGAAAGAAGAGGGAGAGACGGACATGAATAAAAAGAGGGGGAGAAAAAAGAGATAGAAGTGGAAATATGGAGGGAACAAAGGAGATGAGGGAGGGTAGAGAGGGAGGAAGGAGAAAGGAAGGAAGAGATAACGAGGAATTGGTGACACAAGGAGGGAAAGAGGAGAAGGAGACCAGGGAGAGAGAGAAATAAAAGAAGGGAGCAGAGACAGGGAGAGGAAGATAGAGAGGAGAGAAAGGAAGATAAAAATAGAGGCACAGCTAGAGGAAGAAAAGAGAGAGGGCACTGAAAAAGAGAAAAAGAAAAATGAAAGGAGAGGGAAAGGAGAGAGAAGCATTTGGTCCTCATGTGTGAGGACAAGAATGAAAAGAGGAGGATGTATAGTCCTGACAGCGGAGGTGTAGAGAATTCACATGAGACACAGACACGAGGCGTTTGAGGGGATTCTGTTACAGAGAGCTCACAGACCAGCCTGGATCCAGAACTCATACTTCTGCAGGACTTTATGGAGATGTGAGTCTGGTCACTGAATCTCCCAGAGTTCAGAGGGATGTGACTGACAGGTGAATTAGCCAATCAGGGATACACATGGTCAGTCCATATCTAAACTGTACCTGCTTGTGAGGACTGAAAAACATCCTCATGTATAAAAAATACAAAATATAAGAACTATGCTGCAACTAGCGATTGCTTTTCTTTAAATTTATTCCTTTGATTAATTGTTTAGATTGTGAAAGGCTGGTGAATATAAGATTCTTCTTATTGCACTCAGATAAAGGGTAGGGGTGCCCTGTGTAACTTTTAGACTTAGACTTTATTAATCCACAAGGGAAATGACCGGGAGGTATTCCATGAAGCGAGCTAAAGTTAAAGCCTGTCTTATTTGCGCAATCCAGGTTTGTCAAAGCCTCACCCACCAAAGGGACTAACCAGAGGTGGCACTGAGTTGCCGCAGTAACAAGCACCCAGTCGGAACCAGGCTAAATGTCAAGATTATTTCAGCTCTGTCTCCAAAAATGTCTACAGAAACAGTTTTGTCAGATGTTTCAGTGTTAGAACACCTGTCTCGGTCAGATACAGTTCAAAAAGTGACTTTTATGGTCGCATGTTGCTTGAGACTTTTACAGTCCATACTCTACGCACGGGACACGTGTGTGGACGCTCCACTCATCAAAAAGGCGCAAATCATAAAAAAGCCAATGGTCATTATTTCCTTCAATTTATGTTGCACATGTGGCTGTTGTGAGGGGCAGTGCAGCTTTTACACACAGATGCTAGTTTGGACTCTTGGACCTGGGTCATTTGTTTGTTATTCTAGCTCAGTCTCAGTCATAAAACCTTTTCTCTACATCATGACATGTTTTGGAGCCTATTTGCACTCTTTTAATGTCAATTTTATGATGTGTGAATGATGAACTGAAGAAGCAGCTTGGATGAGCTGCGAAACGTCTTCAAACAAACTAACATTTGTCCAGTCGACAAACAGAATTTTCTTCTCGCCATCAATTTTATGATCATTATTTGTGTTTGATATTTTTGTTTTGTGATTTTAATGTATTTCTTTTTCTGTAAAGCACTTTAAAGCACTGAATTACTTTCTGTTAGGGCTGGGCGATATGGGGAAAAAAAAAAAATCCAAATTCCCCCCCCCCATATTGATCAATCTCGATTTTTGATTCGATCTTCCATCTTATTAAAAAACTGACACATGAACTTCAGGCATAAAGAGCAGCCTGTCAGGATCACTACAGTTTTTACAGGACTTAAGTTTCACACATAAACGGTGAGAAAACACCACGTTTACATTCCACAACTTGGGTTATAAAGATGAGAAGCACCCGAGGAGAGAAAGAGGAGAAAAGGTGAGAAGCAGACTTGGAAGCAGGCGCGCACACGGAGGCAGACCCACACACTGAGGCAGACCCGCACACAGGCAGAGGGAAGGAGATGCCAGACTTTTAGTCAGATTGTGCAGATTTAAGTCAAAATGTGTGAAAGCCAGGACACGTGAGGACAGAAAGAGACCCCTGTGGCTCAGGTGCTTTTTCCTAAACAAAAGCCTAAATTCTCTTCAGCTCCATGCTCTCTCACTGCCACATGATTGGCTGTTGACCTGCGATCTATCGATCTTTCGACTTTTGGCACAGCCCTTTGTGTACAAATTGTGTTATATAAATAAACTTTACCTTTGTATGAGCCAGTTAACGATTATTGAAATAATTGACAACTGTTTCAATAATCGATTAACTTGTTGCAGTCCTACATAATAATAATAATAATAATAATAATAATAATAATAATAATAATAATAATAATAATAATATAATAATAATTCACATTTACCTGCCCCCATCTCAGTCCCCTACTACAGGCCTATAGAATGTACTGTCACCTGAACCCCAGTATTAGAAGTGATCTGAGACATGATACACTGCATTTGGAAGTAAATTACATTATTGGATAGTAGCAGTTACATGGAATCCTTTGGTTTTGCAGTGGCAGACAGCTCCACCGCTAACCAGGATCAAATCTCCTCTTGTCTGAAAAACACGACTCTACAACTGTCAAAGCTGTCAGTATTAACCACATTTTGCAACTTCAGATCTTTTGGCTACATTTCCGTGGTCTCTCTCCACATGTTTACTCTGGCTGGCTGCTCCCTCCTCTCCACTGTGGAAGTGAGAGCCTTCTTTTCCGTGTCAACCCAGGAACGGCTCACCATTTTGGGCTTGAGCTTTGCCGCGCCGCCCTCCCGTCCGCTCTGGGTGGCCCGGAGCTTCCAAACATGGACGCGTGGAGTTTGTTTGTGTTGTGTTAGGCTCTCCTCCCACCTGGAAGCCTGTCGTTTCAAACGGAGCTGGAAGACAGGTTGGAATCCTGTGGGGGAATTTGCTGTGTAACTGTCAGATGCAGATTTGTTGACTTGGTTTGTGGTTCATATCTCTGTGATTACTGGACTGAACCACATGAAACAAAAACTGACAGAGAGATAAACATGTCCTCTGTCAGGATAAATAAACTAAACTCTGTGATTTGTGCAGAAAAGCAACAGAAAGTGGTGCCATTTTCAACCCCAAACACTGTTGTGATTTGAAAGGTTCTATATCACACAAAACTGGCTCTTTTGAGCTTTAAGTCATGTGTTCCCTCCTCAAAAACAGACCTGGAGTTGTGTTTTGTTCTGTTCCACCTTGTGATGTCATGAAATGGTAGTTTTCAAGTGAAGAGCTCCTTTTACTTTAGTTCAGTAGAGACTGGCAATTCGAGGACTTACATGGTTCAAATTATTCCAATGAAAGTGTAGTTGGTGGAGTTTGGAGCACTTCTTCCTGTATTACCACATGACATCACAAGGTGGAACAGAGTGTTTTCAGTTTGAGTGAAGAACTCGGTTTGTGTGTTAAACATGTGTGAATGAAACAAAACACAACTTCAGGTCTGTTTATGATGAGGAAACTACAGGAAACTACTACTGCTACTGATGAGGAAACTACTAGGAAACATCGATCAAAAAATTGGATAACACTTTAGTTTAGGAACTGCATATTCATAGCTAGCTAAGTGGTATGCTAATGAGCTGTTAATTAGTATTAATCAAACACTTATTAATGCTTATTAAGATTTCAGTGTATGCACAAAAACATCTATTGTAATCTCCACTTCTTTAATGAGAAGAAAATAATTAATGGGTTTGTACTTGCAAAATACGGCCTTAGACAAAAATGCATTGAACGTACAGTGCAAAAAACAAAATCTAGTGAAGTTAAGATGACTTGAATTAAGAAAGTTTTATCATGATTTGAGTAAATTTCACTTGATAAGTAAAATTATCTGCTAGTGGAATAAGACTTTTTGTACTTAAAATATGAAAATACATCTTGCTACACAAGGACAATAACAACTTTTTGCACTTTAAATAAGAAACACAATGAAATATTGTTTGAATTAAGAAAAAACACTGTTTTCCATTGGTAAATAATTTTACTTGTCAAGTTGAATCTACTCACATAAAGTAAAATGTTCTTAATTTAGGTCATTTTAACTTACCTAGAAATTGTTTCTTCTTTATAAATGGTAACAAAGATGTAATTAATCACTTATTATGCATTTTACTATTAACCAGCTATTAATATGTGGTTCCTAATCTTAAGTGTTACCAAAAATTGACATGTTTGTGGAGTTGATCATGAAAATGTACATATTTGTGGAATTCATCCCAAACAAATAATGGTAGGTTCTACATTTGTGGATCTTAAGTTTGGATAATTCTTTCAAATACAGTGAGTCTTCCATAGAGTTATATCCCTCCATCTGAAATGAGAGAGGGAGGAGGAGAAAGAGAGAAACAGAGACTAGTATTTATCTGGTTGGCCTTAAATGCTGAGGTAAAGGGAAATTGCTGGCTGAAGGTAATGTAATGTTAGGGTCTGTTGTTCTTTAACACTCAACCACCAGTTATGTTAAAGCACTGCACTGTGTTAACTTTTTTTTCTGTTACTTTTTATTGATCAAAAATATCTAGAAAAACATCCATTCTTACTCTGATTGGGCTTGCCTCTCCACAGAATGTAACGCTGTAACTTTGATGGCATCACCTAGTTGTCTCTGTGGAGAAGTTTAATACAATACTGTGGAACATTCTAGTTAAACCAATTGATATCAGGGACAGTAGGTAAATGACGCTCTGCTAGAAAAGTTGCATAAAGCAGCTTTAAATGTGTCTTATACTGAGTTGAGTGGCTTTGTGATTTGTTTCATAGTAACATATTGGTTGGTTGGTGTAATGTTCCACAGTGCAGCTTTAGATGCCGATGCTGCAGCAGACAGAGAGGCAGACAGTGTTTAGCCAAACAAAGTCCACAGTTTGGCAGGCTGTGTTCCCTACAATCAGGATCTGACTTAAGTACAGGCTTCACTAGTAGATTACAAAGTCCGGACTCAAAACCAGAGACCAGGGACCAGAGACCAGGGACCAGGGACTAGAGACTAAAGACAAGAGACTGAAGACAAGAGACTGAAGACAAGAGATTAAAGACAAGAGATTAAAGACAAGACCAGACCAGAGACCAGACCAGAGACCAGACCAGAGCCTAGAGCCTAGAGCCTAGAGCCTAGAGCCTAGAGCCTAGAGCCTAGAGCCTAGAGCCTAGAGCCTAGAGCCTAGAGACCAGAGACGAAAGACAAGAGACTAAACACAAGAGACCAGACCAAAGACCAGGGACCAGACACTAAAGACAAGAGCCTACACCAGAGACCACACCAGAGACCAGGGACCGGGGACCTGAGACTAAAGACAAGAAACTAAAGACAAGAGACAAAAGACAAGAGACTAAAGACAAGAGACTAAAGACAAGAGACCTAACACCAGACCGAAGACTAGAGCCCAGACCTGAGAAAAGAGACCAGACCTAAGACCAGAGACCAGACCTAAGACCAAACCAGGGACCAGAGAGGAGACCAGAGACCAAAGACCAGACAGGAGACTAAAGACCAGACCAGAGAGTGGACATTCGATGTAATTAGCAAATTTTTTTATTTTTTTTAAGTAGGCCACATAAATTTGTCTTATCAGTAAAAAAAAAAAAAAATCTGGATGCAAAATGTGAGCTTTTAACAGAATCTCATCATTATAACATGAAATCACTCATATTAGCCATATAATTCCAATCCATTTTCACTTTCAGAAATTCAACCATAGAATGTGTGTCAACTGTCTCTCAGCCTGTTAGCTTGTCCTGGTCTGAAGACTCCTCCTGAGGCTCACAACAGGATGCTAACAGCTGACCTGCTGCTCCAACACCACTAACACCGCTATGCTAATTCTTTGTACGCTTCTTTTTGCACGTCCTTAAAACTTACTGGTCTGTCGTTATTCAGTTAGATTGTAGAAACTTAAAAATATGACTCCATAGTCCAATGAGGTTCTTTTGGTCTTCCGATAATTTATGTTATACGATTCTTTTTTCAGACCAAGAGTTAGTTTTCATACCTAGTGGAGCTGTTAAAGACCAAAATAGTTTGCTTTTATGGTAGAGGCATGACATTTTGCCAGATTAGTAACACCCCCAGGACTATTATTTCTGGATATGGAACCAAGTCTAATTTAACACTGGAGCTGAGAATTGTACACATCACAAAATGGACTACATGAAAATGAGGCTGACATAAAAAACACTGCATAATTCCTTTTTTTTACATTCTAATTTGCTTAGTTATCCTTTTTGTAATGTTGAACAACAATTTTTCATAAACTCCAAAGCATTAAGGAGGTCACATTCCTCCAGAATGTAAGGGTTGTGTAGGTTCCCTCTGGTTGAAATTTAAGTTATTACAATATTTTATCTTTCAAAGCCATATTTTGGGGGGTTTTGATAACAAAAAATATTTAACCATCTCTAAAGATCTGTAAGTGCCATATCATAGTTCATAATGATAATTAAATGCTGCATGGAAGCGAGGCTTAACCCCAAACACTTAACAGAGATTTTCCTTAAATCATTAAACTTATTCAAAGAGCTCTAAGTGCAGCTGCTGCCACATTGGCATGAATCTGTACATGCCAAATTTGCCTTTGCACACTTACATCCCCCAGCACAGGCTACTTTCATAGCATGTGCCCTTTGCTGGGGGAGCGTGGTCCACAACGGTAACCAGTGACTGCAGTCAAGCTTCCATCCCCAGTCTGCAGGGCTGGTAGATCTGGTGTCTTAAAGTACTAAAATTCTTTATGGTGTAACTTTTCTGGGGGGAACATTCTAGCTTTGGCTGGAATCTTTCACTGTATGGCATTAAACATATCAGTCTTGTGTTTATTCAGTTAAGGATTGAAAATGTGTCTATTGCTCAAATACCTAAAATGCAGACATTCTTACATTTAGCAGGGTCTCTTACTTGTCACCAGGGAAATAGGTTAATGTCATACTGTGAAAGCAAAGCAATAACATCTCCATGGAGACAAGCAGGTATTTTACCTTCCACTGGAAATGTTACATTGTGAACCTTTAAAAACGTTAAATTGCATTGTCCTTTTACATAGCCTGTATCTCTCACATTATGGGAAGAAAAAACAAAACAAAACATTATTTCAGCTGTTTAAGCACTTTAAAAAAAAATGACTTTAATTTTAACATTTGAAGCTAAAACATAGTGAATTTGTGGTCTTAATAATGGGTTTATATCTTTATTACAATCCATATCTCACTGTAGTACAGGTGTGAACAGAGCCTCCTCTTTAGATTAGATTATAGTCTGAACATCTGCAAATCATTCCAGATCAAGAGATCGCAATGAAAATACGACACCATCTTAAAACCTGGTCGAATCTCGCCTTCATTTTGGTCATAATCCCAAATCACCATCTCCACAGTTTCAAAGGTGTTCTCAGTCTGGTGTGGGATTACTGGAATGAGCCGTCCTCCTCTGCTCTTGTCATTATTGTTATTATGATACTGTGATGTGTTTTCGGGGGGTAAATTACTTTGGTAAGTAAATAAATAAATCTTAATTTACATAGAGCTTTTCACAGACACATGTCACAAAGATACTTAATAGAGCTTTATTCATTCACTCCATACCCAGTGATGGTAACCTTCTGTTGTGACCACAGCTGTGCCATCGGCCCCACCAACATCACTCACGCACACACCACTTTCATACCAGGCAATGCGGGTGAAGTGTCTTGCCTAAGGACACAACTGGTGCCCCACTGTGACATCTGATTTTCCTGGTGGTCTCCCATCCATGTCCTGACTAGGCCCAGCCTTGCTTAGCTTCTGAGATCTGACGGGATCAGGCTTTGACAAGCCAGTATGGCCACTTATGGCTACACTTGGAGATGGTTGTGGTTTATTTGTGGCACACGCCAGATTTAAATCTGTCACTGTGACCCCTTAAAAGACAATGTAAGAGCAAACATTCATTTATTATGGTAAGGTTAATCAAATGCAAGATCATTTACACACTGGCAATTTGAATATTAATGCATAAAGATTTTTTAGGCATAAATTTGTTAGTAGTATTAAAGATGTACTATGTACTATGTTTTCTGCTCAGAGCAATAAATGCAATGTTACAGTCTATTGTTTCTCAGTATGGCATTAAACTTGTCTATCTCCTTGGAGACAAACCAGTGGCGCAACCAGACTATGTTTACAGGTCAGATATATGGAGAGGTGACCCCACTCATAATAAGAAGTACAGTAATTTTATATGTATAGTTTTTATATTTATACTTTTACTCAAGTTTCACAGTAGTACTTGTAATTGAGTAGATGTTTTGCTGTGTAACTTTTATGCTCAGATTTTCAGTCGCCTTTCACCATTTGATCCAAGAAACTAAAAGGAAGACTGAAGAGCTGATTGAACCATTGAATCTACAGGCCAAAGAAAGAGGAGGGAGAGAAATGAACACAGAAAATCAAACCTACCGCCTTAAAGTGGGACTAAAACACCTAAACTTTGCCCACAAACACATTTCAGATAGAGCTGATAAACTAAGTGTTACCTGGAGGACTAAAGAAGAGAGTAAAAGGAGAGAGGGGCGGGGCTAGGGGGTATGAAGAACAGTGTGATTGGTCTAACAGGCATCCACACTACAAATTCCCCCCCAGGGATTTGTGAACACAAACAACTGGCTTTAATCAGGGCAGTTCTGCCTGATGTCACATAGTACCAGGCCACTGGAGTTCACACACACTCATTTTTACACATTCTTGTCCAGATTCTTTTGCTAATTTACCTAGTTTGCTCTAAAATTACCAAACAAGCACAAAAAACAGTAAACAACACTATTAAAGATGCACTGTGTAACAGGTGAGGTTCGCCACCTGCTTGTTTTGGTCATTACTCTGTCTGGAACATTCCACAGTGTGACTTTAAACAGCTCTACTTTACATTTATTCAATTACAGGTGGTTTTATAGCTCAAGAATACCTAGAAAAACAGACATTCTGACTGTGAGCGGGGTCGCCTCTCCACAGATCTGACCTGGAACTTGGTCTGGTTTAGTCTCCACAAAGAGACTAAACCAGACCAGTGTGGCTGTTTAATGCCACACTGTGAAACATTCCAGATGAAGCAATAACATCTCCATGGAGACCAGAATAGTTACACAATGCACCTTTTAAAAAACACCATTAGTTTAGTAGCAATATTTTTTTGTGATTTAATTTTTACTTTCACTTTAAAAACAGCACTGAAACCGCTTTGCAGTAGGTAATGTCTTGAGAATACATATTCATCTTTATAACCTATATAATAATTTAACATTATTTTCTAAAAAAGGCAGTTTAAACAATAATTTAGCTCCCAGCCTCATTTCCATGTCGGCCATTTTGTGACATGTGCAGTACTCAGCTCCAGGGTCAACTTGGGCTTGGTTCCATATCCGGAAATGTTGGTCCTAGGGATGTTAATAATCTGGCAAAGTTTCATGCTTGTACCATAAAAATGAACAATTGTGCACCTTTTTGGTCCTTAACAGCTCCACTAACCTGACAGTTTGTCCTGCTCCCTGCTCTTCCTCAGAGTCTTGTGATGTTGCTGTGACGTGTCCGCTCAGCTGATTTGAAAAGGTTTTGGTGCTGTCTTCCTACCGAGGAGGCAGAATGACAGCACCATCCCACTCCCTCAGGACAGTATCCCAGGTGTGTGGGAAAAAGTATAGAACGCAATGAGAAACAATATGAACACACCAGTGAAACCGTACAGAAAACTCAGGCAATTACCTCTGCAAATAAAACACACACTGAGGAAAAAGGGAGGGCGTTCAGTACACGAAAAAAGGAGCACAGGACAGAATGCGAGAAGGAAACGGCGAAGGTGAAACTCGAGCAACAAAACACAAAGCAGAACAGTAACAACTGAAATCAGCCATTTCTGACCACTGTAAAAGAGAAAGAACATTATGGACTGGGATGAAGCAAACATCACTGGGACAGAGGACAACAAATAGGGGTGTGCAAAAATATCAATATATTGTATCATTTAATGTGATGATACAGTATCGATATCGTGGGCTGCTCTATCGATATATCAGCAAGAGGTGGATTATGGTGTATTTTACTAAATTATTTTGTTACAGTGCTCCACTTTTGTTGCTTGTTTTAGAGGAAGGAAACTTGTTTATGTGATACATTTGACATTTTCACTGTTTTGAGGATTTAAGTGTTTGTGTTTCATATTCACTTTGCACAGAAAGTGGTTGAATTGATTTGAAATATATCATATCGAATCGAAAGTGCACTGTATCGAAATATGAATCGTATTCTGGCTTGTGTAACGAGATTAGAGCCCGACCGATATATCGGCTGGCTGATATTATGGGCATTATATGGGCACCTGGAGACATATCGTCTATCGGCCGATATGCTTGCTGATATGGGCCGATATTTCACGTGGGCATGTTATACCTTGTTATAAAGCTTAGACTCTCTACATTCTGTTCATTTAATCCAATTTACAGACAGATAAATGTCCTAATATGTGGCTCCGCATCAGTATTTATCTGCGGTGTAATTTGTCTGTGTGTGTCCGTACTGTCCCTGAACACACCCCCAGAGTCACGTCACTTCACTCACGTGAAAACAAACAACAAAATCCATATCGGTCGAGATAAAACGAGATATGAATTGTATTCTTGCTTATGTATTGATGTATGTATCGTATCGGCAGCTTCTTAATGATACCCAGCCTTAACGACAAACATCGTCACTGAATTAAAGATCCAGTGACGATGCAATCGAAATATGGAAATGTGCCCACAGGACTATAAACTGAGACAATGGGTTTTTTTACTTTTACACACCATGGATACTGTCCTGAGGAAGTGGGTCTGCAGATGGCGCTGTCATCCTGCCTCCACCTGTAGGAAAACAGAGCCAAAACCTGTTTAAATCAGTCATAATTGTGAGACTTTTGATGATACAATATCACACTATTCCAGTTCCTGTTACGTTCCTACCTAGTGCCCAAATATGTACATCTTGATTCTGTTTCATGGTTCTAAATAATTAATACATGAAAAATATACCAAAAGAGTAATCTGTATGGTGTCTTCACGTGATATGGAAAAGATGATCCTTTCTACTTGTAAAGTGGAAATTATGAGTGTGTTCAGGTGCTTTTGTTGTCATAGTGAAGTTAAATATGGCAGGTCCAAAGTTTATCCTGACCTGTTACTTGGGTAAAACAGTTTTAGATTTGCTAATTCATCTGCTACAGCAAGAAGAGAATGCATCAATATACAAATGGTAGGCTAAATAATATGCTGCTCTATATTTTATATATTTTTTATATGTAGGCTAAATAATATGCTGTATATTTTGTAAATAATATGCTGTATATTTCATATGCTAAATAATATGCTATATATGACACTTTCACTACTCTCCACCATGTTGAAAGGTCAAAGTTTATCTAATCTCAGCAGCTCGTGTATCATAAAAATCTTCCAGCTTTCCAGTGGAAATTACTAAATGAGTGGGTGTACATGTGCAAATTTGATGTCAGTTTTGGTATTTATGAATATTACCATGGGATGTGAAGGCCCAATAATTTCAATGAAAGAAACTCAGCCCTACTCTTTGTGACACTGGTATTGGATGCTCAACTACCTGAGATCCTGTTTTCGGTTTCAGCTGTTTATAGGTGACAATTTATGGACTTTAGTTTTCACCATTCAGAACATCATATTATATATATTTAGTTTTGAAATGTTAATTACTAGGGCTGCAGTGCTATTTTTCATCACTTTGAAACCCATGGAAAGCGATATTAAAATATGAACATTGGCAGTACCTTTTATTTCAAACGCAACTATCTCCATCACTTCAGCCTCAATAGCCTCTCATTGCACTGTGATAAACAGCTCAAAGTTGTGTTTCAAGACTTTTAAAAGGTGCTGTGGCTTTGTCAAAAATGTATCTGAAATTCTTATGATATTGACAACCAATCTATGGCCCTCTGCCTGCCACGAAGTTACTGTTGCTTTGCCTGGAATGTTCCAAGGTGTAGAGGCTGTCTTGTTTACTGCCATATAGTTTGAAACATTTGATTTCACAATACAACTTAAAGTATGTATTTTCTTCTTTGTGGGAAGCAACCATACTGACTAATAATGTCTTATATGACGCATACTAAATACTACTACTACTACTACTTGTTAAGGTTTGGCTGGAGGGACCCCAAAGCAGAGCCAGAACATGGTCAAGTTTTAAACAGTTTATTTCCAAAGGAAAACCGGCTGAGGAGGCAGGGAGCTGGCTGGCATTCCCAGAGGTTATGGCAGAAGACAACAGAGAGACCGAACAGGATGGAATTATCTGGCAGTGTGGTGGTGAGAAGACCAAGGCTTTGTACAGAGGCTGATGAAGGAACTGATTGCAAGTGTGTCATCTGCTCTGGGAGAAGCCACGCAAGCTCTGCAACAAACAAAAAGAGGGAGAAAACACATATAAAACAAAATCTAACACTTCTACTACTGTTACTTCTACTATTATTATTACTGCTACTATGACAATTTCTACGACTAGTACTACTACTACTGCTTCTACTACTACTACTACTACTACTACTTCTTCCATTATCACCGGCTATCAATATAAAGTTTTCTCACTCCAGATACAACTTAAAAGTAAAATGAAGGTAATTCTGTATGTTTCCCTTTAGAGCAGTCACTGAAGCAGAGTCTAATGAAAAGCCTCCTTCAGTTCCTTTACCGTGAGTCCATCCCATTGTCCCTGTGTCTTTCATGTACTATTGGATCAATCAGAGTGGCCTTCGTCTTTGTGTGTGTTCACTGAACCGGTAAAACTCAGCTCTCCTCACCCCTTCTTCAGGTAAAAATAACTCTAGCACCCCTTTTTCCCACAGCCCCCAAACGCACCATTCATTCTTTCTGCAGTACATTACTTTAATCGTGATTAGTGCTTCTCAAACAGTGGTGCGAGCAACTGTGGTGGGATTTGATTTAGGTCCAACTTCTGTTCTTCTGGTGGGTTCATCACCTGCTTGTTTCTATGCATACATCATTGATCTGCTTGGTGTGTTCCACAGTATTACATTAAACGGCTCTACCTTACATTTATTCAATTACAGGTGGTTTTATCACTCAAAAATACCTAGAAAAACAGGTATTTTGACTGTGAACAGGGTGCCTCTCCACAGATCTGATCTGTAACTTGGTCTAGTTTGGTTTCTAAGATAAGAAGGATTTAACATCATACTGTGAAACATTCCACACAAAGCAATGACATCTCCATGAAGAAAAAAAAATTGACAGACCTTCCACCAAAAAAGTCACACAGTGCAGCTTTAAATATATTAAAGTTTGGACCTAGCTTAGTTCTTGTTTACATTTGAGTTAGTTATTCAGTTTGTGAATGTTAATGTTTTGCTTTGAATGTTCCAAAGTACAGCATTAAAGGGACAGTTCAGAATTTTGGACATAAGGCCTCATTTCCTAGTGAGCCAAAGTGCTGTAGATGTGTGGAGACACTTTTTGCAATAATCCATCCAGTCCTTGTACTTGGAGAGGCTGTTGATGCTAGACTTGCGCATGTCAATGGCCATAGTTAGTCTGTCACTAAAAACAGTCTTACCCACTCCACAATGTACCCGAGGCAAATCTATTATTATGCCAGACTGTCCATGTAAGTGTCAGTGTCAATAGAATAATTTTAGAAGTAAAACAAAACTTGTATCGCATGAATCGTTGCACGTTGAGGGACTAATTCTCAGCAGTAGCGGAGTTTTACTCTGCTTTAGTTAGTTGTGATGATATGAACATGGCCATAACTGGAACGGCTTCTTCATGTGCTCTGTGTTTCGCTATGGCAACTGCAGGTAAACACACAATTACAGAGCCAGTTGGTGCTAGGTGATATTAGTCTGCCACTGCCAAAATTTCTATCAGGAATGGTAAATAGTCACATTTTTCTATAGCGCTTTTCCACCTTCAAGGTGGTCAAAGCACTTTACAACAAGGAACCGCTCACCCATTCACACACCAGTGTACACACACTGTGGGCAAGGTGGGTTAAGTGTCTTGCCCAAGGACACAACAACAGCATTCATCTGTGGGAGCTGGAATCACATCAGCCAACCTGTGGGTCAGTGGATCTGACTGCTCAACCTGTGATGTTTATGTTGAGAGCTGGAATTGAACCACCAACCTTCAGATCAGTGGGCGAATGCTCTACCAACTGAGCTACTGCCGCAGGAAGTACAACTCACTGCTGCTGCTCAGACATAAATCCTTCAAGTGCAAAGTTAGTTTTACTTCTGAAATTATTCTATCAACACAGACATTTACATGGACACTCTGGTGTAATAATAGATTTGACTCAGGTGTTTTGTGGAGAGGGTAAGACTGTTTTAGTGGCAGGATAACAGTGGCCATTGACATGCTCTAGCCTAGCACCAGCGACCTCTGCAAATACAAGGACTGGATGAATTATTTCAAAAAGTGTCTCCACAGATCTACAGTACTCTGGCTCACTAGGAAATGAGGCGCTATGTCTAAAATTCAGAACTGTCCCTTTAAACTTCAAAAATCAATCTTGCATGTATTCAGTTACTTGCGTACTTATTGCTAAAACCAGCCTTATAATTGTGAATGACCTCCCCTCTTCACAGGTCTGACGTGTAACTTGGTCTGGTAGTAGCATCACCTGCTTATCTCTGGAGCTAAAGAAGATTAATACCATACTGAGGAATATTATATGGAAATAAGTAGCTGAGCCTTCCAAGAGAAAAGTTAGTGCACGTTTATGGGGTAATGTGTGTTTCTTTAAAATATATATTTAGTCCTTGCTTTGATTTAAATCTGGATATCTTAATTGCTACTCAAATCTAATGCATTATTTCATATCATTTATAATAGAAAATGTTGCATAAATAAAGTATTTTTTTGCACTTTTTTTCATGGTTTGGGGGGTCCTGCAACTCATACTCCAGTGCGACTTATAAGTTGTATAAGTCGCACCCCCCCTTCCCCCACAGCTCCCTAAGTAGAAACACCTCCTCCCGCCTCCTCCTTTGGCCAGAAACAAGTTTGTTTACAGCTGGTGCGCCGTTCAGAATAGCGGCTGTTGTTGCTGCTGCCGCTATGACCACAACATCGCAGGCAACATTGTTCTACCTCAGATATTTCAGAGACTATGGTAATTATCTACGTTTTGTTAATGAAATTCTATACTTTAAAAAGTCTTAATGTCGGAGAATATGTTGTGTGAATTACGTTTTCCATCCAGCTAATGTTAGCATATTGCGAGTTAGGATTTCTCAGTAGTAAGATAACATTCAGTCTCCGGGCTATATTTTTTGTATTTTTCCTGTATTTTTTCTTTTCTGTTTGTACCACAAATGGTCAGGCAATAATCATTGTTATACGGTATGTTATTAGAGCGTGGGTGAGCCAGCTTCTGAGTATGGTGCAGATAGACCGGGACTCTCTTCAACGCGAGTGTGAGAGGGATGTGTGCCGCGACAGAGCAAGAAAAACAGGAGGAAAAAAACTCCATCTGCTACATAATTTGACCGAGGAGGACTTAACCAGGGTCCAAAATCTTCGAGTTCAGAGGATTGCTAGTGATTGAGTATGTTTAATTCAGCAGTACATTACTCCCCATTAGTATTAAATTGAGTCTTTTATTATGTACAAATAAACAAAACAAAAAAATCTGTTTAGTATGATGCCTGTCCTTGTTTAGACAAGACATCGGCCACTTGAAATAATTTTACTTTGCTGCATCTATCACATATATACTGTAACCTTGTTTTATAAGTGTGTGCAATAACAATAAAAATATTTTGTTAAGACATTTTCCTTTTGCTTTGTCTTTCTTTAATAATGTCAATAATGTTCATAAAAGTAAAACAATCTTAGAAATAATATTATTTTAATATAATATTAATTAAAGAACACACAGAATTTTACATCACTACACAGTTACAGTCAGAGGTCATGCTGGTCACATGTTTTGAGGTTTATTCAGATGCTTGCCCCATTTGGAAACAAATACAAGTTAGTTCATAAAAAATAACAGTATTAGCATAGTGCTGATAGATTTTTTTCCACTGCTACTTCTAAGAAGTACTATTTACAATAGCTGTGATGAATGCAATTTTCTACTATCAGTAGATATTTGTAGAAATAAGTATATTCTATTTAAATGTGTACTTATTGATGTACAGCCAACTTACATAGCTCTCTGCTGACATGTTGCTGCTCCAGCTCTTGTATTGTTGGGGCAATGCCACCTGCTGGGGCCCAAGCCTTCATGGATCATCGTGTGTTGATGGGTGACTATCTGCTATTCCTCTCTGGGACAAAAGCCTTGAACGGAGTATGAGTGCCTGCAGATCAGGGATGCACTTGTACTCTTTGGGGCTTTGTATGTGTACAGATGCCACATCTTTGTCCTCTTGCTGTAAAGCTTTCCCTTTCTAGACAGAAACACACACAATTGGTTATAAATTTACACCCAGATATGTGCATTATTTTTTCATATGGAAATGCTATATTGTTGTTTGGAAACACATACTGTGTGGAGCCATCCTTTTTCCTCCTGGGTCCTCTGTTTAGACATCAGACCCTGGATGAAGTCTCCCACCAGCATACCATATTTAAAGTAGCGCTGGGAGCGCCACTTCCAAACGGTGTGTTCATTTGGACATAACTATGGAAAACAAAATAAGCCAAATTAAATAATGTGACTGCTACTAATGAATACACAGTTGCCGCTACTCCCACAACTATATTGTGCTCATACTACTACTACTTACTACTGTTGCCACAAAACTACTGCAACGCTTGCTATTCCCAGTAATATTATCATATATATATTGTATTATTATTCCCACATGTTAATTTTGTATTGTGGATTATTACCATTGACTCACCCATTCTGCTATTACAGCTGTGCATCTTCTTTTCAGGGAAACTTCAAAGGGTCTTGCTGCATTGCATGGCACCTTTGTGACAGGGTCCTTAGCTGTGCATTTGTCCACAGGTAGGATTAGGTAGTGCAGAAGCTGCTTCAAGACATCATGACAGATGATGGATGCTTGTTGTCCCAAAACATCTTACAGCCATAGCAGTCTCAGGAGGAATGGTGTCTTCCACAGTTTCACTGTCGTCAGGCTCATCATGGACTGTTTCATCCAAGTAAATCTGTGGCAATGTGTCAACACAAAATGGTTGTTTCAGTGCACCCCAGTCCTGTGGTGTGAAAATGCAAATGCCATTAAGGAGGGTGTGGCAGGAAAAGAATAATCTGATCAGTCTTCTACCCCTAAATATGTGCCAAGTAGATTCCTTGTGTTGGGGGTTGGAGGAAAACATTTCACACTCACCAAGCCAATCTCATACATACAAAGGAAAAAACAAAGTACCTTAGACAAATTGGTGGTATGTAGTCTAGATCTTGGCTGTCATCAGAGGCAGAGTCCACCTCATTTGTCTTGTCCTCTTCACAGGAAGACTGTGTTTGAGATTCCATTTCTGGAGTCCAATTATTATAATTTACAGTCAATCCACAAATGCAGGGATCTTAAAATTAAAATAATACATACATAGTATTTTGGAGATTGTTAAATTCTTCCTCATCTATGTCTTCATCTAGTTCATCTCTGGAGGTGGAGGGTCTATAGAATTTAAACAGTATGTGAACAAATTCATACATTATAGAATGAAGTGACAGGAGGTGCTTATTTTAAGAAAAGTTATAACTTATATTATTACCTAGCTTTTTTATGTGGTCCAGAAGTTAGTTTTTCACCGCTACTGACATTATCATAACTGCAACGACATTCAGATAATAAAGTGTTGTGTGAGAGTAATGTATGCTGTGCAAAATCAGTGCACCCCTATAAAACACACAAAACTGCACATGACTTCCATCCATCCATTTTCGTCCACTTATCCGGGGCCGGGTCGCGGGGGCAGCAGCCTAAGCAGGGACTCCCACAAAGACATGTCCTCCAGCTCCTCCGGGGGGACCCCAAGGCGTTCCCAGGCCAGCCGAGAGACATAGTCCCTCCAGCGTGTCCTGGGTCTTCCCCGGGGCCTCCTCCCGGTGGGACATGCCCGGAACACCTCCCGAGGGAGGCGCCCAGGAGGCATCCGGAACAGATGCCTGAGCCACCTCAACTGGCTCCTCTCGACGTGACTACATGACTTGTAAACAACTAACTACAGTGTTGGTTAGGTAAGGCGGAGAAGTGAGGAGTGGGGGGAGGGGGTGCGTGGAGAAGAAGTGAGGAGCAGGGTGAGGAGCAGGGTGGGGAGCAGGGAGGGGTGCGCAGAGATTCCATACAAATGAACTAGCTACTACTACAACATGCAGCAGCAAACTGACTCTTTCTTTGCATTGAAAATTACGTTTTCAGACATAGGATATCGCATTCGTGTCCTGAAAAACGTTTTTCTAGCTCTTGGAAATACAGTACGTTTTCATAATAAGCAGAAGTTACCTGTCCAGAAGTAATTTGGCGACCAATGCGTCAGTCCCTTCGTCTGCTTCAGTGCACGCCATCACTGGAATGAATCTCCAAGAATTACCTTAGTTTGACTTCGATGCTTTTCCCCTGGTCTACTTCTTTCAGCAACCTCAAAAATTTAGTTTCTTTTGCGGCTAACTGCTTGTAGATTCTTGTCTGCCATTGCAACAAACTTTGTGCTAACTGCGAGGAAGCTACAGTTCAAAAAAGCCACTAAGAACTGTTACGCTGGAATAAATAGGGTCTGTGCGTCTTGCGTCTGTGAACTGCGTGACAGGCGTACGTAAACCACGTAATGGCAGCACGCCGGCAAGTCAGTTACACTAGAAATGTAGGGAGTTTGATTGACAACCAGCTAACATCAGCTAACAGATAATGAGACAGTCTCGTTATCTATTGGCAAATGTTTAGCTGGCTCCACCACGTCCAGAGTTGATGGATTTTCATTCTCTTTTTTTTTTTGGTCATCATAATTACAAGGCTACTTTATCTCTATAATGCTATCATTGACAATTTGAAAAAAAAAAAATCCTCCATACAACCTTTATATATTCAAATGTTCACACTGACAGCCGTGAGGGCTTATGTGTCAGTTTCTGCTGCTCCTGTTACTCCTGTACCACTGTCACTTCACTCTACTGCACGTCTCCTGCAGAAAGAGACTGTCCTGTCTGTATCATGTCAGTCGATCACACCATTACTTCTGTACCACTCAAAAATTTAAATTAAAACAAACTTATAAAGACAACTGAGAAGAATAATATCATATTTTGCAGATTAAAAGCTGCAAGTAGCAAAAAATTTTGCCAAAAACCATTATCGAGCAGCAGAATGAAAGTATGGAGTGAGCGAGAAACTTGTGACAACCAGGAGGATGTGTCATGAAACTTTCCTGGAAGTCACTGGATGGACAAAGCCTGGACTTCAGTGACACCGAAACCATCCTGTCAGGATTCAGAAAGGGCGGAGCAATTCTAACTAGAACTGATGCTGACTCTGACGACAGCTACGCAGAAAAGGAAGCGGCGCTCTGTTTATCTCCAGAGGTCGCCGAGTTGCTCAGAAGTGATACCGTCAATGAAGAATTCAATGTATTCAGTGATTTGGAGTGAGATGGAGAGTTTTGTAAACTTGTTCTATTCTATTGTTTATGCTATAGTTATCTGAAGAACTGTTCATATGTGACGTTAACAGTCTGTTGTTCTCTGTTTTTGTTATATAACTTGCCTTTCAAGATGAAATATCGATTTTTGGTCTCTGATTTTATAAAATAAATTCCCCCCAAACAGTTACACTTATATGGCCCTATCTTGCCCCCAGTCTTGGGACGAAGCACAAGTGGGCGTGTCCAGGTGGGGCTGTACTTTGCTGTGACTGCTTTGGCATTTAAAAGCACTGCCCGTGTGGGTAATATCTACAGTCTTTGCCCCATCATCAGGCAGCAAAGCGAAGTGGTTGGAAGAGTTATATATGTGACAATAAAACAGCTCCAGAACCCCATGATGCAAGTACACACCAGCAGTGTTGGGAGTAACGCGTTATAAAAGTAACGAATTACAGTAATGCATTACTTTTTACTGTAACGCAGTAATGTAAGGCATTACAGGGGAAAAAATAGTAATATTTTACTCGGTACAAATGTGAGTAACGCGCGTTACAATGTTTTTTTTAACCTGGATTGAAGTGGTGGGTTTTTCTTCATACAAATTCGCTAAAATCACCTCGATATCAGCAGCGGTGAAACGCCGGACATGCGCCCTCGTAGACCTTCGGGTAACCGCGGGCGAAAGGACTGACAAAGAACTCCACGCTGTTTAGACCTGGTTTAGACCTGGGTCAGTTCTGGTTTAGACCTGGTTTACGCTCGTCCTTCCCTCTATCACAGTTCACTTTTCGCGGTCTCGCTGTTTCGCAGATTTTTTATTTTTTATTTTTTTGTGCAATTTTGCATGCCCTTTTTTTTTTTTTTTTTTTTTTTTACATTGTATGAACACGTGTTGTGTTCCTCCCGCTGCGTCCTGACTGGCCAAGTGACTCCTGTCTCCTGTACAGTACAGTACAGAATGTGTTCAGCTGCCAAATTTAAATACATGTTCAATCTCTAGCAGTGTGATTCTGAAGTGCTGTACGGTTGCAAGTTTTCTCCCCGACGAAACCCACAACGTCGACGAAACGTTCTGCACCGACAAAGGCTCCTGCGCTCGCACCCAAAAGGCAGAGGAAGATGCAAACCATCACACAAAAAGTTGGACTTCTGGACATGCTGAAGGAAGGTAGAAGTTACGCGCTGTAACAGACTCTTGCACCGGCTCGGGTACCTGCAAATAGTTGCTGAAATCAGGGCCGCGAGCCCGAGCATCAGGGTGCAATAAAGAGCGATCGGGTGACAGCCGCTCTTACCTCCGTGAGGTGCGGAGCAGAGCCGCTCCTTTCTCCTGCGGTCACCTTCGAGCCCTTCCCTACAGTGAGTCATGTTTTAGTCCTAGTTCAGCTCTGGTTTAGTCCTGGTTTAGACCTGGTTTAGTCCTGGTTCAGTCCATATACAGTGCAAAAGATATTTTGGTGAGAGTAACTTAAAGTAATGCAATAGTAGTGTAATGCCTTACATTTTAAATGCAGTAATGTAATGTAATGTAATGAATTACTTTGAAATGACAGTAATAGGTAATAAATAACGCATTACAGTTTCAAAGTAACTTGCCCAACAGTGCACACCAGAGACACCAGGAATGTAGAATTTTGTGTGGCAGAACTGACTGGGTTTGTGTTCCAAACACTCCGCACGCACGTGCGCCCCTCTCATGCACACGCACCCCTGTAAGCTCGTGCACGCTCACACACGTTGACCTTCTATAGTTTTCTCTGTGTTCGGTTAAGACCAGTGTCTGTCTCATGCTCCCATCTCACAGCAGACCCGCTGCTTTCTCGCTCTCGCTCCTGTCTGTCCTGCAGTCTGCTCCCACGCCTCGCCTGAGGTACTAGTGTTCATGTAAGGAAATCGACATCACAGCATTAGGAGCTCAGACAGAGTAACCCCGAATTCACACCAGGAGCTGCTAACGTAGGCGGAGCTGCACTCATGCGTAAATTTTAAAGTTTCAATGCACACCAGAGCGTCAGAGACACTCCTGCTACGCCAGCCTGTTTTCAGAAATCGCGTTTTGTACTTGCTTTTTGGTCTTAACATGTGTAGGTGTTTTATTTTATATTAAGGTTTATTAAGTTAGAATGTGTATTAAGTGTATTGTGAATTAAGCGTAGAACTGCAACGCATTTAAGATGGTTATTGCTGATTTTATTGTAGATATTATAAATAAAGTTTACAGTATCTATATCTATAAAGCTAAATTTCTACTTCATCTTATATTTGTGTTTTAATGAGGTTGAAATCTATTAACACACACATAAAACACCTCAGTTTAGTAGGTAAGGTAAATTCACCTATACATATAGCTGCAAACAGCAATGCGGAGACCTTATCAATAGATTTCCCTTTAAACAAGTTTTTATGCAGTTTGGTGTCAATATGAATGCATGTTTAACCAGCTGGTGGTGCTATAGCTCTTGAGGTAGAAACTCAAAAATTTATCAGTGGCCTGGCCTGAATCAACATGCCAAATTTCATAGCTTTATTCCAAGGCATTCTATGGGATACCCAAAAAAGAGCATTTTTGACAAAATTCAACATGGCCGCCAAATGCAGATGGTCACATTTTACAACACGTGTCACCGAGTCAAATAGCATCAGCAGGTATAGGAATTTCCTTGGAAATCCAAACAGATCAAGAGATATCACTTGAACCACCTTTTTGCTAATTATAGTGCCCCCTAGAGGTTGAAGGTCAGGAATTTTTCTGAGGGTCTACAATGAGGGGCCCTGAGTATTAAGTTTGGTGTCAATACGTCAAAGTGTCTCTGCGCAGTAAGCTCACTTCCTGTTTGGGAGCTTTGCTGTCAAGTTTAATGGTCATTTGCCAGAAAACAAAGGGTTAAATGAAAATTCCATTTGAAGTTTTTTTTTTTTGTGACAATTGGTCTAAAGATTGTGTGCCAAGTTTCAAGAAGGTTTTACAAAATTTCTGAAAGGAGATACATTTTGAAGGTTTTTGATAAAATCCAAAATAGCGGAAAATCCAATATGGCGGAAAATTACGTCATGGGGTGTGTTCAACTCAGCAGTCCAAACTTCTGTTCTTAACCATTCCAGTGTGTTTTTAACTGTGTGTTTTCGGTCATTATCCTGTTAGAAGACCCATGACCTACAACGAAGACCAAGATTTCTAACACAAGGCAACACATTTTGTTCCAAAGTACCTTGATCATTTTGAGATTTCATTGTATCTTGTATCAGATTCAAGACACCCTGTGCCAGATGCAGGAAAACAACCCCAGAACAAAACCAATCCTCCTCCGATGCTTCACAATAGGGACAGTGTTCTTTTCTTGGTCTGCTTCATTTTTGCATCTGTGAACATAGAGCTGATGTGTCTTGCCCTCCAGTTTTATCCCTTCTGTCCAAAGGACATTCTCCTAGAAGCTTTGTGGCTTGTCAAAATGCACTGTGGCAAATTCCAGTCTCACTTTTTTATGATTTGCTGTCAGCAGTGGTGTCATCACATGAAGTCCACTTTGGCTCAGTGACCGATGGTGTGATCTGACACTGATGAACTTTGCCCTTCAAGTTCACATTTCATTTGTTTGGAGGTTGTTCTGGGCTCTTTGGTTACCAATTTTATGATCCATCTCTTCAATTTGTCATCAATTTTCCTCTTGCAGCTGCATCCAGAGAGGCTGACGTCAGTCCTGTGGACCTTAAACTTCTGAAAAACATGTGTAACTGTAATCACAGGAACATCACGCTGTTTGGAGATGGTCTTATTGTCTTTATCTTTAACCTGCTTGTCTATCATTTTCTTTCTAGTCTCCTGATCTTTCTAGTCTTTCTCTGATCCATGTTGTGTTGTCTCCATCATGTCTCCAAACAGTACAATGACACATGTCCCCCTTTAAACAGACAGACTGACTGAGGACAAGTTTGAAGACACCTGTGATGCAGATTAGAAACACACCGAAGTTTAACATGTCCCTATTGTCCAATTACTTACAATCTTTTGTAGGGGTACCATAATTTTTGTCCAGGCCAGTTTCATTAGTATTTTATTTTATTTTTTTTAATAATTCTCAACAAATCAAAAACAGTGTCTGATTTTCATTGGCTATATTTCAGGAATTTTTTATTTATTATCACTTTTCTTAGTTTCAAGTTATTTCAGTGAAAATAGTTGATTTTTTTTTCATTACCAGAGGGGTACCAACAATTTTGTCCACTTCTGTATACTGCGTGTGTGGATCATTCTGTTATAATTTGGCCATTTTAAATCATAATATAATATTGATATAAAACAACTTCATAAAAGAAACAAATGTGCTGACTAATGTGTTAGAAAACTGTGGTGTCCAGTGGGAGCTCACGGGGTTGTAAACATCATGACAACAAAGCGCCACATGCTGTGGCCCCCTCCTATGGAAAGCTGCACATCACACTAGAGCAGAGCATTTTTTACATGTGGACATCAAACTGGAGAAGGAAGTGCGTACATCACAGTGGGCATGTACCAGTGGAGCTGAAAACGGGTAGATTGGCAAAATGGTGTCTTGAAAATGAGTGATTAAAGATGAGTCAAACATGCACAAATCGCTCCAAATACAACTTCAGAGGGTCAGTGAGAAGAAACTTTTATAACATGGTGAAAAGATCTGAAAAGTCTAGTTTGAATAATAGAGCCACTTTAAAGGTGCACTGTGTAACTTTTTGTGCTTGTTTGTAGGTGTTATACATGAAAACAATAGGTGACAAAGACGTATTTAGCAACTATGATATGTTTAAATAAAAGTACCACCAGAGTATTTTCTAACCAATAATAATACTTTGATTAAGTTAAGATTAAGTTTAAAATTGTATTAAAATAATATTTTGAGCAAACCCCCTCCACCACCGCAATGAATAAGTTTACATGATCATCACTATCTTGGTTATGAGTCTTATCCTGGTTCTGACAGTATTCTGGATATGGTGTTTCCATGCGCTCAGAGAAACCAGGACACTCATATCTCTGTGTACATGAGAGTATCCTGGATATTTAGACTGGTTGCTATGGTAACTATGGCACAGATATGGCAAGGAGCTAAACCTGCAGCAACTTTACTGACTTAAGGCTTTTTAACAACAACAACAAAAATACATACATTCAAGTAAGAACAGAGTCAGTTTAGTTCAAGAGCAGCACAAACAGCCACAGAGCTGAGCGTGGGGTTAAAACGTGGCTGTATTAATCAGTTGACTACTTCATTTTGATTATAAGTATAAAATATTATAGATAATATATACTTAAAAAGTCCTCGTAGGAGTTTGAGACATTTTGGAAAAGTAACGGCTCCTACCATTTCGCACATGCTCAGTACAGCTCCAGCGTCTACATGCCCCAGTATCCTGAATACTATCAGAAAATCCCAGTGAGAGTATCCTGGTTTCTCACAACCAGGATACTGCATATCCATGAGACTGAAGTCAGGACACTGTGTCTACATGAACACTCACAAAATCAGGACACTCAAAAAACCTGATCATAACCAGGAGACTCAAGTGCATACACACTCAGTGACTGACCTGTACAAATCTCTGGGACACTGAGTGGTCTGTTTTGGTGATTCCTGTTACAGACAGCAGCAGAGAAAGTGGGCTTCAGTGGTCCTGGTTATAAGTTTAGTCACTAGTGGAGTTAGCTAGTCAGAGTGAGTCATGGGAAATGAGGTCCATAAAGAATAAACCACTTCACTCTTCTCAGTGGAAACAGCTTGGAGTGAATAAATATAAACAGGAACGTTAAGAGTCATGACCACATCAATAATGACTAAGGTACAAAAGCATTTTGAGCATTTTTTTTTTTAGCATTTTGACAATTATTTAAAAAAAAGAAAAAGAGAGAGACAGTAAGAAAGGTCTTTCAAATGTGCACTATGTAACTTTTCCGGTGATGGGTGCACTGCCTGCTTGTCTCCATACAGATTAAATTGGCCTGGAAGGTTCCACAGTGTAACATAAACTGATCTGTCTTTCAGAACTTTAGAGAGCAGGAGTGCTACATGGATCTGTAGAGATTGTGCAGTGAGGGATCAGTCTCAGCTACAAAGCTGAAAAAGCCGAGGCACTCAAAAAGTACAAAATAATTTAAAGCATTAAATACCACATAGCAGATGAAGTTAAAATCACGCCAACACATTTCGGCCCTTTGGCCTTTATTAGGGCACACTATTCCTAGTCCTGATGAAGGCCAAAGGGCCTAAACACATTGTAGTTCTGCATTTTGGGTCCATTCTACTCTAAACTTGACAGTTCCAAAATGTTGATTCTGCACATATCCTGGTTGGTCCTGTAAATTGATGTACTGGTCATAGTTGGGCCAGAAAGTCTCATAATGCTGGAGATTTTAATATAAAGTTATTTTGTAGTTACTTTAGAGGTAAATAAGAGCCACTTAACACGTTGTTTTAGGAAAATAAAGTGTATTTTTAGTCCATGCACTGATATACTTGAACTTAAACTTAGTCATAATATCGGAATCTGTATCAGAACTGAAAAAGCTGGGGTGATGCATCTCTAATTTTAACCCCTCTCTCCTCTTCCAGGCTGGTTCCCCTCCACCATGGCAGAGGTCCAGGGTGGCTCTGCCCCAGGAGCGGTGGAGGTTTCTGGGGTGGACTGGCACAAGCGCTGTCTGGCTTTGGAGATGCAGCTGCTGCGCTTCAGACTTCAGGCCGGGAAGATCAGGGAGCTGCTGGCGGAGAAGGTAAGACTAACTGCACTTAATACAATCTCTCGCATGTCTTGCTTACAATTATTGATATAAAATGCCTGTTGATTTTAATTGAGATGAAATTATGAAAGAATTATGTAATCATTAAACTGTTAAATGTTATAAATTTATATAGTTTGAATATGTATATACCTTTTAAGACATGTCTTTTTATGAAATAAAAATTTTTAAGTGTTTCTTTTAAATACAGGACCCCAAGAAGACGGCTGGACCTCGGGTACAGCTAATGGGGATCCTAATAAATAAACAAAAATTAACAAATAGATGATAAAATTCAGTCATTCCTAATAATCAAGGATTAACTTTTTAAAGGCCCTGTACCTAATTTTTTCCATGTCTTTGAGAGCGATGTGTCCCGACGGAGGCATCCAGGAGGCATCCAGAACAGATGCCCAAGCCACCTCAGCTGGCTCCTCTTGACGTGGTGGAGCAGCGGCTCTACTCCGAGCTCCTCCCGTGTGACTGAGCTCCTCACCCTATCTCTAAGGGAGCGCCCAGCCACCCTGCGAAGGAAACTCATTTCCAGTGCTTGTATCTGCGATCTTGTCCTTTCGGTCATTACCCAGAGCTCATGACCATAGGTGAGAGTAGGAACGAAGACTGACAGGTAAATCCTTCGACTCAGCTCCCTCTTCATCACAATGGTCCGATGCAGCGACTGCATCACTGCAGACGCTGCACCGATCCGCCTGTCAATCTCACGCTCCGTCCTCCCCTCACTCGTGAACAAGACCCCGAGATACTTGAACTCCTCCACTTGAGGCAAAGACTCCCCACCCATCCGGAGAGGGCAAGCCACCTTTTTACGGTCGAGAACCATGGCCTCGGATTGAGAAGAGCCGATCCTCATCCCAGCCACTTCACACTCGGCTGCAAACCGCCCCAGTGCACATTGCAGGTCCTGGTTCGATGGAGCCAACAAGACAACATCATCTGCAAACAACAGAGATGAGATCATGTGGTCCCCAAACCGGACCCCCTCCGGCCCCTGACTGCGCCTAGAAATTCTGTCCATAAATACAATGAACAGAACCGGTGACAGGGGCAGCCCTGGCGGAGTCCAACATGCACCGGGAACAGGTCTGACTTACTGCTGGCAATGAACACAGCTCCTGCTCCGGTCATACAGGGACCAGACAGCCCTTAGCAAAGGACCCCGAACCCCATACTCCCGGAGCACCCCCCACAGGACACCACGAGGGACACGGTCGAATGCCTTCTCCAAGTCCACAAAGCACATGTGGACTGGTTGGGCAAACTCCCATGAACCCGATGGAGAGCTGGTCCAGTGTTCCATGGTCAGGACGAAAACCACATTGCTCCTCCTGGATCCGAGGTTCAACTATCGGCCAGATTCTCCTCTCCAGTACCCTGGCAATGTTGTTTGTAACATATTATAAAGCCTTTATTGTCCGTGTCTGTGAGGAAGTGCCTGGTTAACATGCTAGTTGTTGTCAGCTTTACTGTCATGGCAAATCCCTGCTCTGAATGATCAAGTGGATGTTTATGTGTCATTGGTACAATGACACATTTTCTTGAAGATAATACTTAGTAGTTGATGTCATCCACATTCCCTGGGGGTATGAGACTAACTGTAGGCACTGCTCTGTCTGAGGCTTGTTATACTTTAATCTGAGCATTATTTTAAACACAATGTGACCATAGAGGTCATATAAAGACTTATCTGAAACTACAGCAGGTGAACTGACCTGTGCTGTTAAACAAGTCCCCCTCTCAAATAACCTTACAGTCACAAGCTAGCATTAGCATTAGCATTAGTCACTCACTCCTTTGCTGAAAATCAAACTCCTAAACAAGGGCCATGAACGCTCGGAGTGATTGCAGGAAAATGAAAATGTGCTCTTTAAATCACTTTTGTATTTTTTCAAATTTTAAAACTTTTTTTGAGAGTGTTTGCTAATGTGTGTATTTTGTCACCATGGCAACTGAAGAACTTTCCACCATAGACATACTGGTAGAACACCCTCAGCTTGATGTCACTGCAAAGTTTTTATATGCGGTCTATACTATTCCATAACATACACTATATTTGGAGTCAGTTTGCTCAGTAGAAGCCCCATACTTTAGTGTATTGCGTGAAAGCATGTTGTAAACTCATCTTCTGTGTCTTTGTGATGTGACTCTTGTTTTGGTCATGTTTTGGCACACAGGGAACTCATTAAAAGTGTGATTCAGTCCAAAAGAAGGTGAGAGCGCCGCTGTTTACGACTCAGAGTCTGTAAACGTCTCATCCCCTCACTCTGCCTCTCTAACACAAAACAGACTCATATTTATGTTCAGAGGAATTAAGATTAAAACCACAAGAGAGTAAACTCATCTTTAAAAGTGACCATCTGACACTTCTAGTGCTTTAGAAGATTAACCTTACTCTGAGAGTCCTTACTATTTTTTGTAGCTTTTTTTGAGATTTATATGTGACAACAGCAGCAACAAAAATGTATGTAGGGAGTTTGCTGAAGATTTCAGAGTGAATTATGAGTTTAATCAGTATTTTTTCATAGAAATACTGTTTCATACTACTGTTGTCCATAAATAGTTGCTTTTGCATGAACTCCTGTGAAGTTGTTGTCTTGTCTTGTAACTTCAGTTTGAGATTATGGAGATATTTAACATAATATTGATTGTTTTACCATAGTCTTGGTAGGAAACAGATAATTTTTTTCATTTGTACCAAAATAGCTTAGAAAAAATAAATTGGAGAACGAAATAGAAAGGACTGGGTGTGTACCTGGGGGTCAGAGACAACAGGTATTTTCAAAGCAATGACGTCTTGAATGTAGAATAATAAAGATAAACATGCATGAATCCAGAGTCAGGAGCCTCTCTGACCCACTTTAGGATGGAAAATTATTACCTTGCTTCTCTGTGACAGGCTCTGTTTCTCCCCCTCCTCCTCCTCTTTCTCTCTCCCTCTCTCTCTTTCCCCCCTTTCTCTCTTTGTCTCTCTCACTCTTCTCTCACTCCCCCTCCTCTCTCTCTTTCTCTCTCTCCCCCCTCCTCTCACTCTCTCTTCTCTCTCCTCCCAGTCTCACCCCCCCTGGGGGATAAGGACTTTACCAGGACACTGTTGTTTTACTAAGTTTTATGTGAACTGAGAAAGTTATAAGCCATTTATAAACCAATACCAAGTCCATCCATCCATCCATCCATTTTCTTCCACTTATCCGGGGCCGAGTCACGGGGGCAGCAGTCTAAGCAGGGACTCCCAGACTTCCTTCACCCCAGACACGTCCTCCAGCTCTTCTGGGGGGGACCCTGAGGCGTTCCCAGGCCAGCCAAGAGACATAGTCCCTCCAGCGTGTCCTGGGTCTTCCCCGGGGCCTCCTCCCAGTGGGACATGCCCGGAACACCTCCTGAGGAAGGCGTCCAGGAGGCATCCGGAACACTTGCCCGAGCCACCTAAACTGGCTCCTCTTGACGTGGAGGAGCAGTGGCTCTACTCCGAGCTCCTCCCGTGTGACTAAGCTCCTCACCCTATCTCTAAGGGAGCGCCCAGCCACCCTGCGAAGGAAACTCATTTCCAGCGCTTGTATCTGCGATCTTGTCCTTTCGGTCATTACCCAGAGCTCATGACCATAGGTGAGAGTAGGAACGAAGACTGACAGGTAAATCCTTCGACTCAGCCCCCTCTTCACCACAACGGTCCGATGCAGCGACCGCATCACTGCAGACGCTGCACCGATCCGCCTGTCAATCTCACGCTCCGTCCTCCCCTCACTCGTGAACAAGACCCCGAGATACTTGAACTCCTCCACTTGAGGCAAAGACTTCCCACCCACCCGGAGAGGGCAAGCCACCTTTTTCAGGTCGAGAACCATGACCTCGGATTGAGAAGAGCCGATCCTCATCCCAGCCACTTCACACTCAACTGCAAACCGCCCCAGTGCACATTGCAGGTCCTGGTTCGATGAAGCCAACAGGACAACATCATCTGCAAACAGCAGAGATGAAATCCTGTGGTCCCCAAACTGGACCCCCTCTGGCCCCTGACCGTGCCTAGAAATTTTGTCCATAAATGCAATGAACAGGACCAGTGACAAAGGGCAGCCCTGGTGGAGTCCAACATGCACCGGGAACAGGTCTGACTAACTGCCGGCAATGAACACAGTTCCTGCTCCGGACATACAGGGACCGGACAGCCCTTAGCAAAGGACCCCGAACCCCATACTCATAGAGCACCCCCCACAGGACACCGCGAGGGACATGGTCGAATGCCTTCTCCAGGGGCCTCATTTATAAAAAACTGCGCAGGAGTTGTCGTAAGTTAGTGCGTACGCCTAGTAGCTACGAGAGGCGTGCGCCACGCAAACTCCATATTTAGAAAAACCACCGCACGCACCAAACCACACAATCTTTGCTTTATAAATCGCACCTGCAACTAGAATTTGTGCACGTAAACCCACGTCACGTCACGCCCTCTCCACACCTCCACCTCACCATAAAAGGAGCATGTAAAGTGACTCGTGAATGAGAATTCCCTAAACATGAGCCGATAATCAGTGGGTTTGATCGAGACACGCAGGACAGAGGGAGGAGGACGCTCCACGCAGCACCACGCAGTCACATCAAAGACTTTATTAACCCATTGATGCCGGATGCTGCGCAGCACAGCGCTGACTCCCCTGTCCGGATTGTCTGGCGATCAGCGTAACTGGTAAAGGCGGGGCCACACCTGGAAGCATGGGGGGCGTGTCCTCCTCTTGCTTCCATTCACTCCCATAGAGAGACGCAAAACTGCCAGAGCTGTACTATCGCGTTAAACCTTCTTTATCGTGGCGTATTATTTCTCCATTGAAAAATAATCCAAATGTATCCCGCACATGTTTCCATCAAGACCTGGTTTGAAGTAACAAACGTTGCTCTTTACTGCAGTGCATGAACACGCTCAAACACTTGATCTGTTCGCTGTTCCAGACGCTCCTATAACAGGTGCCATATCGCTATGTCGTGTAACAAATAAACATGGTCAAACACAAAAATGCTGACAGTGACAATGACAGTGAAGACACGGACAACATTTGTGTTTGACCATGTTCAGCCGTGACCTGTCCTCGTACTTGAACGAACTTGTCCTAGGACGTTTGACCCAGACAGAATCATTCTGTATCATCTAGACAAGTGGGATACTAATAGTTGTTCAAAGCTTTTTAAAAGGTCAAACGGTGTTGCCGTGGCAACGGTGCACATTTCGGGTTCATTTTTGGGGCTCACCATCAAACTTCGACGCCTGATAATTTGCACAAACTTTGGCCGATTTCACTCAAATTGTAATCCTGAGTTCACACCTCAACCCTGAAAAGACTGATGTAAGTAAAGAGGGTGCAATAACACCCCCTAGCAATTTGCACAAACTTTGCTGATTTCACTCAAATTTTAATCCTGAGTTCACACCTCAACCCTGAACAGATTGAAATAAGAAAATACAAAAATGGGTGCAATAGTGCCCCCTAGAAAATTTGTATGTAAAAATAACATTTTATTTGTCACAGATATACAACATTTGGTACCCACATTTGTGACATGGTCTCGATTAAAAAACTCAATGATGCCCACACCCCATTTACATTGTGCTGCCATGGCAACAAGCCAAAATTGTATCCTTGCCAATGGGACGTCTTTACACAAATGTTGGCGTAGCCAAACCAAATTTGGTAGCCAGATGCATCATGGCAATAAGAACAAAAATGTATATTGTGACCACACCCCTTTCAAACCGGAAGTCTGCCATCTTGGATTTTTTTTTTTTTTTTTTGCCAAATTTTGAAAATTGCAGGGTTAGATTAAGATTTATAGGGTTAGGGTTGGGGCTATGGTTAGGATTATGATTACGGTAATGTTAGGCTTATTAGGTCAGTGTGAGGTGCAGTGTTTGCGGGGCGCGCCGTAAGCACGTGCGAGGGCCGATCATTGCCGCTTGCGGCTATATTTATTATTATTATTATTATTATTATTATTATTGATAATAATAATAATAATAAAATTTAGCCGCAAACGGCAATGATTGCCCACGGGCACGAGCGTAGGCACGAGCGTAGGCACGAGCGTAGGCACGAGCGTAGGCACGAGCGTAGGCACGAGCGTAGGCACGAGCGTAGGCACGGGCCAGGGCCGATCAAAGGCCGCCACCTCTTGAGAGGACCAAATTTGAGCTTGTTCGAGTGAACATCCTTGGAGGAATTCGTAAAAGCTTACCAAACTTTAATCCAATATTGCTGCCCCCTAGTGGAGCAAACGGTGTTGTCGTAATAATATTTTTTCCTTGTCTTGTCATGATCAACTTCTGTGTTTCATGATTGTACGTGCAAATTTTTTTTGCCCTCATTTGTATTCCCTAATGCATTTTTGAGTCGTTTAGGGGCGCTGACGAGCCATTTTATTTATTTTTGGAAAATGGAAATAGCCAAAAGTTAGAGAAGCGCGAGTTTTACCAGATGGCAAAATTTCAGGACTTTTCATCATTGTTCAGTGGGTGAAAAATGGGTGAGTTGGTTAGGAGAAAAAAAAAAGAATAATAAGAAAGAATAATATTCTGATATGAGAACAATGTTCCTCTTTTTTTGGCCGACAACCTATACATTTTCGGAAACCTCTGGCGCATTGCTACTTCATGGTGAAGGTCCCTGGTCACTATGGGCGAGTCACGTCGCACCATTCCATTTTCCGTCTACTAGGAGCATCGCTTTGCGATACTAATAGGCCCCTCGCCTAATAATAATAATAATAATAATAGTAACAATAATTAGGGCTGGGCGATATGGATCAAAAAATATCTCGATATATTTTGCTATATCTCGATATACGATATATATCTCCATATATGTACAAGAAAAAATAACCCCCTAAAATTGAAAACTGCAAAAACAAACAAGGTCTTTTTTTTATTTTTATTGAAGTGTAAGGGTGTTTTCACACCGACAGTATTTGGTGCGCACCAAACGGTCCATTCGAACCAAGGTCGTTTTCACACCGCTAGTTCGATTATTTGGTCCGCACCAGGCAATAAAATTGTTATTATGTAGCATTTACACTCCAGTGTGGTCCGCGTTCACACCGGCAAACGAACCAAAACTGGTTCGATTGACGTGTCTCTGTTTCCCCGGTAAAACAGCGATACTCCAGTTATCAACACCGATGTTCCTGTTAATACCACGGGCCGTCCTCATCTCAAATTATCACCATGAACTCATAAAACAGCAACATGTAGAACTTTGTACAAACTCACCGCATCAGCCCAGAGTTCGGGTAACAGCAGCAGCCAACAGCTCCTCAGGACGGGGCTGGGGTCTGGTCCTTGGTCTTCTGTTACAAGTTCGTTGGTCAGATGGTCCGGAGGCTCTGTCCTTCATGTGCTGGTTCCAAACAGTGGCGAGCAAGACCAGTGCTTGATGGACTGAGTCCGAGCGGGTACGTTCAGTCGTCTGCGCGCTGTTTCCGTGCGGGAAAAGCAAGAATGCGCTGTGGACTACAGGTCCGGCGCGCTGCTCCGGTTCTCCGCGCTCAAGAACCGCGGCTGGTTCCAAGGTGGTGCAGCATCCTGACAGAAGCGTGAGTCCAGTTTGGTTTGTTATATGTTGTTCTGAGCGTCCGTCCTCCGCGCATTTGGTTCGTCCCGGGGAAAGCCCTTCCTCAGGTCGAGGCTCCCCGCTCCAGCTCCTCTGAGCCCGGACTGAACCGGAGCTGCCCCCGCTGGTTCGGGACTCTGGTTTGGATCTAGTCCGACTGTATTTCTCACACTAGGCTAAAAACAGGGACTTTTTTAAGTTGTATCAATTGAATGGGCGATTGCCTATTGCCATGAAATTATTTGGTTAATTAAAGCCTAAAATAACAAATGTTGGTTGCTGTGTGATCACGGGGAACCCTGGATCGTCTCTGTGCGTGTAGGTCCCGAACAGGGGGACGCACCCCCAATTTTGACTCACTCTGGAGCCACACGTTCGCACACTGATACTTGCTCTGATCTTCGTGTGTTACATTCTCTGTATTGGCCATTGTTGGTAAAATAATTCGAAAATGAATCGCATCTGCGTCTGGACAACAATCTGTTACTGTGCTGGAGTCGTACAGCGCGTCATTTCAGACAGAGGAGACGCGTTTCTCCCATGATGCATTTGGAGTAGTCCGTTTGTCCATACTGTCTATGGTTTGGACCCGGGTTCGCGTTCACACCAGAGGAACCGCACCAAAGTTGGTCATTTGGTGCGGATTCAAGCGAACCGAGACCACCTCTTTTTTGCGGTCTCGGTCCGCTTGATTTGGTTCGGGTCCGAGTCCGATTGACGCTTTCACACCAACGCAAACGAACCGAACTAACCACTTTTGGTTCGAATGGACCGTTTGGTGCGCACCAAATACTGTCGGTGTGAAAACACCCCAAAAGTGGTTAGTCTCGGTTCGCTTGAATCCGCACCAAATGACCAACTTTGGTGCGGTTCCTCTGGTGTGAACGCGAACCCGGGTCCAAACCATAGACAGTATGGACAAACGGACTATTCCAAATGCATCATGGGAGGGACACGCGTCTCCTCTGCCTGAAATGACGCGCTGTACGACTCCAGCGCAGTAACAGATTGTTGTCCAGACGCAGACGCGATTCATTTTCGAATCATTTTACCAACAATGGCCAATACAGAGAACGTAATACACGAAGATCAGAGCAAGTACGTGCGAACGTGTGGCTCCAGAGTGAGTCAAAATTGGGGGTGCGCACCCCTGTTCGGGACCTACACGCACAGAGAAGTCCCGGTGTTCCCCCGTGATCACGCAGCAACCAACATTTGTTATTTTAGGCTTTAATTAACCAAATAAATGTATGGCAATAGGCAATCGCCCATTCAATTGATACAACTTAAACTAGCCTAGTGTGAGAAATACAGTCGGACTAGATCCAAACCAGAGTCCCGAACCAGCGGGGGCAGCTCCGGTTCAGTCCGGGCTCAGAGGAGCTGGAGCGGGGAGCCTCGACCTGAGGAAGGGCTTTCCCCGGGACGAACCAAATGCGCGGAGGACGGACGCTCAGAACAACATATAACAAACCAAACTGGACTCACGCTTCTGTCCGGATGCTGCACCACCTTGGAACCAGCCGCGGTTCTTGAGCGCGGAGGACAGGAGCAGCGCGCCCGGACCTGTAGTCCACAGCACATTCTTGCTTTTCCCGCACAGAACCAGTGCGCAGACGACGGAACGTACCCACTCGGACTCAGTCCATCAAGCACTGGTCTTGCTTGCCACCGTTTGGAACCAGCACACGGAGGATGGAGCCTCCGGACCATCTGACCAACGCATTGTAACAGAAGACCAAGGACCAGACCCCAGCCCCGTCCTGAGGAGCTGCGCGCTACTTTGAGCACTGTTGGCTGCTGCTGTTACCTGAACTCTGGGCTGATGCGGTGAGTTTGTACAAAGTTCTACATGTTGCTGTTTTATAAGTTCATGATGATAATTTGAGATGAGGACGGCCCGTGGTATTAACAGGAACATCGGTGTTGATAACTGGAGTATCGCTGTTTTACCGGGGAAACAGATACACGTGAATCGAACCAGTTTTGGTTCGTTTGCCGGTGTGAACGCGGACCACACTGGAGTGTATTTGCTACATAATAACAATTTTATTGCCTGGTGCGGACCAAATAATCGAACTAGCGGTGTGAAAACGACCTAAGAGGTAGGCAGTTCATATAGGAACATTTAGATTACAAAAAACCCTAATTACATAAATAATAATTTAACTGTAAAATAAAAGAAATAATACATATTTCCTTCTTTTCATTCATAAATAAAACAACTCAACACAAGCTCATCTTTGCATTAACTCTGTTATCCAGACCAGAACCAGAACCATGAGTTCCTTTAGCAGAGGAAGCTCAGAAGGTTCCTTATTTTAATAGATCCATGTTATTATCCAGCAGTAAGGAGCTATGAGGTCTCCCACAATCCACTGCAGATCAAACCCAACGATTCCAAACACTGTTGTACAAGTTACACTGCAGCAGATTATTTATTAAAATCTTCTGCATAAATAAACTTTACATTACTAAACTTTACAATATATAAAGCATAACGACTCTAGAGCCACATCAGCCTGTTTGCGCACGTGTTTACATTTTACAGAAACGAAACTTAAGTGCATGGCTAATTTGCACAAACAGCGCACTCCACGTGCCGCTCATGCGGTTTAGCTTCTTTCGGGCTAAAGGACGAGACTCTGTGGAATATGAGGATGTGCTGTTGATGGCCTTGAAGGTTTTCACTGGCACCAACTTTCGGTATTCACGGCGGTAGTGAGGAGTGAAGGAGACAAGAGCGCGCAAAGTCAGGGAGGTGGGGGCGCGCGGAGGCGACGAGAGAGAAGACAAACAAGCGAAACGGCGAAATCTAAATTGAATATAAGCATTATATCGATATATACGATATGTCAGAATTCATATCGAATTAAAAAAATATCTCGATATATTTAAAATATCGATATATCGTCCACCCCTAACAATAATAATAATAATAATATCAATAATAATAACAATAATAAAATATTTGTGGCCTTAAGCCTGATCCCATCAGATCTCAGAAGCTAAGCAGGGCTGGGCCTGGTTAGTACTTGGATGGGAGACCACTGGGAATTCCAGGTGCCACAGTGGGGCGCAAGTGGCGAAAACTGTTGTTGTGTCCTTAGGCAAGACACGTCACCCACATTGCCTAGTGTGAAAGTGGAGTGTGCGTGAGTGATAGTGGTGGTTGGAGGGGCCGATGGCGCAGATTGGCAGCCTCGCTTCTGTCAGTCTGCCTGAGGCCAGCTGTGGCTACAGTAGTAGCTCACACTGAGTGTGGAGTGAATGAATAATGAACTGTAGAGTGCTTTGGGTATCCTGAAGGGTGCTATATAAATGCAGTGATTAATAAACAACAACAACAACAGCCTTGTGTATAACATGGTTGCTAGGAGTAATGGAACTCCCTAATGTGATGTCATGATTTAAAAAACAGGGGAAAAAAGAAACCTAAAACTATGGCCAAATAATGGGGGGAAAAAGTTTAAAATGTAAAAAAAATATAATGATCTTATCTATGTTTTAGTAAAATGAGTTGTCCAAACTGTCAGAGGTACTTTAAAGATGAATTGTGTAAATTTTGTGGTGGAGGGTCCGCCAAATACTTTTCTCCATGGAGAAATGCTTCATGGTTATTGCTTTGCCTGGAATGTTTCACAGTATGACATTAAACCTTTCTATCTTCATGGAGACCAAACCAAACCAAATTACAGGTCAGATCTGTGGAGAGGTGACCCAGCTCACATTCACAATGTCTGTTTTTCTAGGTATTTTTGAGCCATAAAACCACTTGCAATTGAATAATTGTAAAGTAGAGCTGTTTAATGTCATACTGTGGAACATTCAGGAACATTGTCCATAGAAAAAAGCAGGTGACGGACGCCCAACCAAAAAGTTACACAATGCACCTTTACATATGTATTACCTATTTGCTTTTGATGATTTTTCTGGTCCAGTAATTATTCTATTTTACTTCCGTAATGTCTGTACCTGATGCTGATTCCTGGTTTATATTGGGTTGTGTTGACAGCCGGGGCCTCAGTGCAAAATGAGTCAGACTTGTAGTTTACTTAAGCCTGACAGATAAGGGTCAAACAGAACCCTAGACCCACCTCAGAACTTCAGACTCATATTTCCAGACTCAGAGGATCAGACTGGAGTAGAACACTTGCACTGTGCTTCATGAGGGCTCTGGATTCTGGATTTGTAAGGTTAGATGTTTATGATTGTGATGCTAACTATTTAGGTCTGTCGTAGTAACTTAACGCTGGTCAAACCTACTAACGCTAGCGGGAGGCATCTCAGGGCAAGAAGGTGCCAGATTGTTATTAATGTTCATCTTGATTTAGGGACAAAATACTAAAATAAAAACCCCAGGATCATATAGAGCAGATTAATATCATAGATTATAAAAAGAAGTGGACTGAAGGAGTGTAATGTCACCTACAGTGTTCAGTTCCAGTCAAATGAAGCTCACTGAGGTTGGTGCTTATAGGTGCAGATTTAGTTTCAAATTAGAGCTAGGAATTTATTTATTGACAAAGTAGTGAAATAAAAATCCCAGGATCATGTAAATTGGGTTAATGTGATCATTTTAAGACCAAAATGACAAGGTTCACAGCAGCAGTTACAGAAAAAGGGGCGACGCTTTTTCAGTTCAAACTGAATTGGAGCCAAAGTCATTGGATCCGAAACTACGCCCATGCTCACTTCCTGTCTGGAATGCAGGGGCTTGTGGGACAATATTAAGTCAGATGTGACTCAAATTGGCTGTGAAGTGCCCCAAGGGTCTGTACTTTTCCTAATTTATGTTAATGATATTACATCGGTGTCTTCATTATTAAAGTGTATTTTATTTGCAGATGACACCACTCTGTTTTACACAGGACAAAACATTAAGGATCTTCTCGAGGTTGTAGAGAAGGAATAAAAAAAAACAACAAAAAAAAGTTTTTTAGTCAAAGATTGTCCTTAAATATCAGTAAAACAAAATTCATGGTATTTAGTAATAGCAAAAAAACATGTCAAAGCCACATCATTTATCAGAGATGAGGAAATGAAGAGGGCACATGTGTTTAAGTTTTTGGGTGTTATGATCGATGAACATCTGACATGGAAGTAATAGGTGTGTTACATAAGGTAAAAGAATCTTTAAATAGGTGTGCATGTATATTTGTTGCATAATTCATTAATTGTTCCATATTTGACCTGTTGTATTGAAGTATGGGGAAGTGCTTGTAAAACTTATGTTAATCATTTTTTCTTTTCCAGAAAAGAGCAGAAAGAAAAAGAAAAGTGGATACAGAGACTTAACCCATCCAATAGTTATATGATTTAAGATACTGAAATTCAATTAACTGGTAGAACTTGATATTTAAAAAATGATGTATAAAGCAAATCAGCAGATCTTGCCGACCAATTTCCAAAGAAAATTTACAAAAAGAAAGTCATTATCATTTGAAAGGAACTGAAATCTTAAAACAGAAAAAACAGGTTCAAAACAACGACAGTGGAAAAATGTTTTTCAATCAAAGGTGTCAGCCTATATAAGTTCAAAAATCTATTCAAATGTTTAAAAGAAATGTCAAACATGAAAAAAGTATGAAGTATGAAAAGTCCTTTTGTGTTAATTAACAAGTATTTAATATTGTGTATGTCACATATATAAGTTGCTTATAAATGTAGCTGGAACTGTTGAAGTGTTGGAAATGTGTTACTTTGTATGAAAAGGGGGCAAATATTACAAGTCTATTCTTCTTTCTGCTCCTTTTCATTCACATTGATGTATGAACATAGTTATTTTGTATTCATCTTTCATGAATGAAACAAATAAAAAAAAAATCATGAAAAATGAAATGACACTAGAAGCCTTCAATCACCATGTCTTTCTTTTATATCTTTTTTTATTTGGTTAAAATGGTATTTAAAAAGTCTCAGTAATGCACATACAGATTTCCCCCTGTTGAGAATATGATTAATACAGCACTGTCTGCATATACTTTTTACTCTTCTTGCAGTGTTGTTTTTTTTATTACTTTTTCTTGAATCTTGAAATTTCTGTTGCAATTTCCCCATTGTGGGTTAAGTAAAGATTTTCTTATCTTATAAAAAAAATATCTCAAACCCAGAAGAATGCACCCTGTGAGTCACCTTATAACACTTTGGGAGAGTGGATGGAGTGTTGGTGGTCCTGCTTTGTTTTGCATTTGAAAAAGTTGCTCTAAATTTCCATATGTGCAAAATAATCTATATGCAGTGTAAATACTTGCAATAAGGGTTTGGGAAAGAGGAAGTATTTAGTTAGAAACCAACGATTTCCTTTCAACATTTGAAATAAGGGACTGCAGTTTTGAGGTCTTCCATTGCTCTGTAAACATTCAAACTTCTGCTGCACTAATCTCTTCATTCTTCCACTTATGTCAGCGCTTAAACTGAATTAGGACCTCTCTGTGTCTGAGGGGCACTGCTTTTGAGAATGCTTCATTTTAGGGAAACATGTAAAGTATCTAGATTACATTGGCCTCCTGTTAACCTTCTTACAGTATATCCCAAACAACGGAAACACTTTTATTCTTTAACCTTTGTGATTCCTCTGCACAGATGCAGGAGCTGGAACAGAGGGTAATTGAAGCCGATCAGAGGGCTGGCAATGCAGAGAAACAGGTAATACTGAAGGGCCCATGTTACATTATTTTCTGCTGTGTGTTCCAATGTCGTTTCCTCATCACAAACAGACCTGGAGATGGGTTTTGTTGTATTCACACATGTTTAACACACAGACCCTGCAGATTTAGGCTGAGTTCTTCTCTCAAACACTCCATGAAAACACTTGTGATGTCATGGGAAGTGCTCCACCCCATTTTTAAACTCTGCACATTTTTGGTAATTTCAATATTATCATTCGTATGTTTACTTCAGCGATATATCACCCTTCAAATTTTGTTAGCATGACAGACCTATTCTTAAAAGTGCATTGTGTCACTTTTCTGGTGGAGGATCTGTTAAATGCTTTTCTCCATGGAGATGTTATTGCTTTGTCTGGAATGTGCCACAGTATGTCTTTAAACCTTTCTAATTTCATGGAGACCAAACCAGACCAAGTTCCAAGTTAATCTAAGTATTTTTGAGCTATAAAACCACCTGTAATTGAATGAATGTAAGGTAGAGCTGTCTGATGTCATACTGTGGAAGATTTCAAGCAGAGCAATGATGTATCCATATTGTAGAAACAACCAGGACCCCCAACTGAAGTGCACTTTAATCAGAGTACATGTTGGTTTATATAAGCTCACAGGCTGCAGTCCACAGCTGCCTTGTTGAATTGCTAATTAAAGGCCATTACAGTTTGAACTCATCTGTAGGTGGTAATTTGATGGAGTCAGAACTTCAAAAACATAGAATACTTGAGCTCTTACGCAGCTGCTTCACTCACGCCAACTCATCCAATACTGTACTATGAGACTTAAAGGCGCACTGTGGAACTTTCTGGTGGAGGGTCTGTAAAATGCTTGTTTCTACCTCGCTCTACCTTATAGTTTTTCAATTACAGGTGGTTTTACAGCTCAAAAATACCTAGAAAATCAGACATTCTGACTGTGAGCGGGATTGGCTCTCCACAGATCTGATCTGTAACTTGGAACTCTAAATCTGGTTTGGTCTCCATGGAGATAGAAAGGTTTAAAGCCAAACTGTGAAACATTCCACACAAAACAATAATATTTCCATGGGGAAAAACATTTGTCAGGCCCTCCACCAGAAAAGTTACACACATTGCACCTTTAATTCATTAGATCAAGTGAATAATTCTAGAATCACCTTTTTAAAGAGAAATAACCAAACTAAAAATCCTTGTATGTTTTGGACTGACAAGTTAATGATATGTTAAAGCAAAACTAAGTACCTTCAGCAGTAGTGCTCTACCAACAGGTCGCCTGTGAAAATACACTGTCGTAAATCCTCTCCCCACCTTCCCCACCGCTCAGCTGAGCTCTCACCTTTGTTTTCATAAAGCCGATGAACACTGTACGCAACAAAATATCTCAGGTGGATAATGTTATTTTACTCTTTAAATAAATAATATCATTCTAAATCCCCCTCGAAATTCCAAACCAGTTCTTGGTAAACGTTCAGGCTGATTTTACATCTGGGCTAAAGTTGTGGATTCCTCCGTTTACATACAGACTGACAATACTGGCAACAAAGAACACTTCCACCTGCTAGAACATAGAACATTACTACTATATACAGATGAAACATTAGTCTGCCAATTACAGAAGTGACTCCGACGAGACTGACGAGACATGCTTTGAGCACATGCAGTGCAAATGCCTGATCCCGTTTGATGCTGGCGTGATGTTAGCCATAGTCACATATCACGTCAGGGCAAAATTTCCAAATTGCATTTGTTTTTGCTCAATGACAACACAAGATGAACATATCCTGAATGCAGATGAGACATGAACCGCTCAAAGCAAAGGATTTATACAAGCATGTATCAGTCTAATGGTTTCATAGCTATTCTGAAAAACGGAGCATGTTATAGGCGGTTTTAAATGATGTCATGTGAATACAATTTATTCTTTGTACTTTTTAGATTCTCGTCATGGAGGAAAAGATCAAGTCTGCCAACATCCAAACCAGCGAATCAGAGAACTCCTTGTACAGAAAGCACCAGGAATTGACCACCCAGCTTCAAGAAAAAGACACACTGATAAAGCGATTGGAAAGCCAGCTGGAAAAACAGGTAGAGACGATAACTGATCAAAGATGGTGGAGTGGCTGAAAATTGTACTTTAATGCTACTTTAATATAATATTACTAAACATTAAAAGGTCCATGTTACACTATTTTCTGATGTGTTGTAATGTAGTTTTCTCATCGCAAACAGACCTAGAGTTGTGTTTTGTTTCAGTCACACACAAACCCTGCACATTTGGGCTTGTGATGTCATGTGGTAATACAGGAAATGTATCAACACATGATAGTGTTTTTTAAACTCCATATACCTTTAAGGTTGTAGGTCCTGGGCAGATTCATTGATTGATTGTGTTTAACTGACCTTGACTATCAACTGTTCTACCTGGAGACCTGTGTAGCATGTTTTGGGTTGATGGGTTAAACCAGAGTGCCCGGAGGAAACCCATCCAGACACAGGAAAACATGCAAACTCGATCACATAAATAAGTGACTGAGGTGACCTGGGGATCGAACCCGGATCCTTCTTGCTGTGAGGCATGAGTGCTAGCCACTCATCACCCCCTCCCCTCCACAGCTCACTAAGTAGAAACGCCTCCTCCTGCCTGCTCCTTACACTAGAAATCATGTTTAAAATTCCTGCACAAATTGCTGTTGAAGTTACCTGTCCAGAAGTAATTTAGCAACCAACGTGTCAGTCTTTAGAGCCTTCATCTGCTTCAGTGCACGCCATCGCTGGAAGGAATCTCCAACAATCACCTTAGTTTGGCATTGCTCCTTTTCCCCTTCTTTTCTGCTTTCAACCATACAACCTTTCACTAGAATCGTATAGTTATAATTTCAGCCATTCAATTGTCAATCTCTACTGAATTAAAAGTAAAAGGAGCTGTTAAATTTGAAAACTACCGCTTCATGACATCACAAGGTGGAGTATTTTGAGCTCTGAAGCTGTAGACAGACTAATAATAAAGGGTTACTCAAACATATGTGAATGAAACTAAACACAACAGGGGCCTCATTTATAAAGGACTGCGTAGGAGTTGTCCTAAACTAGTGCCTATTCCTAGCGGCCACCAGAGGCATGTTCCACGCAAACTCCAAATTTAGAACCCTCTGCGTGCACTCCACCATGCAATTTGTGCTTTTAAGATCCCACCTGCAACTAGAATCTGTGCAAATAAACCCACATCACATCACACCCTCCCACACCTCCACCTCAACATAAAAGGAGCATGCAAAGTGACTTGTAAATGAGATTTACCTAAACAGGAACCAATAATCTATGGGTTTAACTCCACGCAGCACCACATGGTCACGTCAAAGGCTTAAACAAGGTTTTACAAAAAAAAAAAAAAAAAAGTGACAACAATGACTCATCTGTTAATTTAATAATATTTCATCTTATTTAGGCAGCACATCTTTGCAGATAAAGCCAATATATTTTCTCGCTGTTTCAAGAGTTTTATTGCTACATTTTTAAGAATGCCTGTGTGTGTGTGGGGGCTGGCCCCGCATGCATATAGACTAGTAGATACGTGCATCCGGGGATCTGAATGGTCAAAGGATGGGGCTATGAGCGCATACGAGAGTTCAGATGTTCAGATGCCCTCCCTGGGAGCGAAAGGAGCGAGGGAGGGGTACTTGGATCAGCATCCAGGGGACAAGCGCTTTAGCAGGTAGAACTCAGATTTGGCATCTAACACATCAGATACAGATCAGGTACTGTTATTCTGTCAATAAAAGTCTACAGGAAACATCCAAACTCTACTTACCTCTGTGAGTGCGCGAGCCTGGGTCAGGATGGGAACAGACATTATTGTGTTCTTCATATTGTCAGAGATCAAGCTCTCATTTGCAAGAGCTCCCAATTACACAAACATGCAGGGAATATTTCTGATTAAACTCTCTTCACTTCTGCTCCTCTCCCTGTGTCTCCAGACTTTGCGTAGAGCTTACTGCAGGGTCCTAGCTGCCGTTGTGATAAGCGCTGCGCTTTGTTTAGGAAGAGTTTCATAAATCCCGCAGTTGGCGTAAAGAGTGCCTACGCACTGATTTGTGTGTAAGCAAGCTTTATAAATGAATTATAAAGTCTGTTTTTGAGGAAGTAACAACATCCAGTACTATCCAACGAAAAAAAAAAAAAAAAAGCCCATTTAAGTCCATGAAATGTAGCTTTTGAACTCTCCTCTTCTATCTGTCTGAACACAGATTGTGGTCAGAGCTCAGGAGTCAAAGATCATCGAAGAAAAGGCGGCTAAGATTAAAGACTGGGTCTCCATGAAACTGCGAGAGGTAAGAGGGCAGCAAAGGATTGTGGGATTATGAGAAAGAACTGGTTTGGATCAGAGACTTCAGTTTAAGTTATGGTAAATCCTAAAACACTGTGGGAAGACCAGAGACTGATTTTACAGCATGGACAGAGGAGGTAATGGGGGTTTAAAGGTATAGAGCATAGATGGGGAAAGACTGGGAATTAGACTGATTTATTTATTTATAAAAAGAGTACACTAAATAAAAACTATATATTAAGGACTCCACCTTTACATAAAACTGAACATTATAGCAGTGCATTACTTTAAAAAAATGCATTTATGAAACATTTTTATTCAAACATGGATTAAAATTCAATGAAACATTCAACAATTGAATGATTACCCATTTAAAAACAACATATTTCCTTAAAGGTGCATTATGTAACTTTTCTGGTGGAGGTTCTCCATGCTTGCTTTGCCTGCCAGTATAACATTAAACAAATATACCTCACATTTATTAAATTATAGGAGTTTTTATTTCTTAAAACTACCACAGAATTTATTATTGTGAGTGGGCCCACTTCTCCAAAAATCTGACCTGTAACTTGGCCTGGTGATATTGCTGCTTGTCTCCATTGAGATAGTTAAATTAAATGCCATGATATAGAACATTTCGGGGAACAAAACAATAACATCTCCATGGAGTCAAGCAGGTAGCAGAAAAGTTCCACAGTGCACCTTTTAAATTGTATTTTCTAGTAAACACTGAATTCACTGTGGAGTTGTTATTGATTAGAAGTTTTGAAGCTTCTCTATCTTGCATACAGGATTTTTTTTATTGCTTGGTTTTGTGTTGTGCTTGTCACCGTGGTGATTGCTATGTATAAAAATAATAATAATAATAATAATAATAATAATAATAATAATAATAATAATAATAATGCATTAGTCTTAAACTGCACTTTTCCAGCCACATTCAGTGGTGGTAAGACACTGTTGTAGCCACAGCTGCCATGGGGCACACTGACAGAATGTGGCTGCTAATCTGTGCCATTGACCCCTCAAACCACCACCAACACTCACAAACACACACACGCACACACACGCGCGCACACACGCACACACACACACGTGTAAAATGTTATGTTTTTAGATGTGCTTTTGAAAGTCCCTGCCCCCCTTTTCCCCAAAACCTCTAAAAGAAACAAGTGTTAAAATATATATTTATTATATATATTTATATATATTTGTTTTTTTCAGATGGAGCAGGAGAACCAACAGCTGAAAATGGCCAATCAGAAACAGTCAGAACAAATAGTGCTACTTCAGGATAAGCTCCAAGGTAAGTACTGCTGCCATGGTAACAAGCAAGAAGGTCTGGGGTTCAATTCCCCAAATTATGCCTGGTGATAGGACCCCACTTCTCCTGACAGCTTTAACTAGAACATATCCTTCTCCAATACTTTCTGAAGAAATGAGTCTGGTCACGATTAGTCTCCCAGAGTTCAGATGACCATGACTGACAGGTGGATGAGCCAATTAGGGACAAGCATGGTCCATTCAAAACACATATGGCAACTGAAATGGGACTGAAAAACATGGAAGATTTTTGTAGAATGGCGGCATGGTGGCTGAGTGGCTAGCACTCTTGCCTCACAGCAGGAAGGTTCGGGTTCGATCCTTTCTGTGTGGAGTTTGCATGGATGGATGGGTTTCCTCCAGGCGCTCCGGTTTCCCCCATCAACCCAAAACATGCTACATAGGTCTCCAGGAAGAACAGTTGATAGCTAAGGTCAGTTAAACACAATCAATCTATGAATTTGCCCAGGGACGACAGGTGGAAATTAGCACTGACTCTACAACCTGGTACAATGCATCTCTCCTGTCATGGTTAATGTAAAAATTGTGCGCTGTCCCTGTCTCAAATAAATAAAATAAATAAATAAAGAATCAATGAGCAATGAATTAAACTCTGTTCATCTGAGGAGAGAAAAATATGATTTTATCTGTAAATGATGGTGACCAATGAGTTAAACTAATAAATCTGATTGGACATGTTTGATTCTGGCTCAAGGTGCGACGGAGTGGGGGACCAGACTAAAATTCATTTGTATAAAAATTAGTTAGCGTTACTTTATTTTGACCATTTTACAATTTAACAAAACACAACATATAGTTTTTATACTTCAATCAATACATACACCAAAAACATGTAATTTAAAGAAAAGAAAGAAGAAAATAGTTAAAAACTAAAATAAAAAAGACATAGGAAGCATGTCTTATTTTAACCCTACCCCTAATTTACAATATTTAACCACATGATGTTCTTTTGTTTATTTCCACTATCACAGTAATATCAGCCTTCACCAGATTAAACCTTCACCATAGACTTACATTAACTAATTTCCTTACAGTGACAATAAAGTAAACCCTATATTACTTTTGGCAGCTAAATTTGTAAAAATGTGAGTAGCAACTAACCATAAGTTATAAAAAAATACAACAGCTATAAAGTGATTAAATTCCCCATGTTCTATACTGTGGTCTTAGGTCTTCTCTCCTCCTGTATTTTTCTTCCATAGAAAAACAGCTCTCTCTGTACCACATTTCTCATTTAGCACAGCTCCCTAATGTGGAAACACCACAGGACAGTGGTTAAGCAAAGGGTCAAAGTCAATAGTCTTTTTAGTCCTGGTTTAGTCTTGGTTTAGTTCTGGTTTAGTTTTGGTTTAGTCCTGGTTTAGTCTTGGTTTAGTTCTGGTTTAGTCTTTGTTTAGTCCTGGTTTAGGTCTGGTTTTGTCCTGGACTATTATAATAGTTTAGTGGTAGTTCAGTCCTGATTTATTACTGATTTAGTCTTGCTTTATTCCTGGTTTAGGTCTATTTTAGTCCTGGCTTAGTTCTGGACTATAGTAATAGTTTTTTAGTATTGTAGTTCTACTCCACAATCGATAGTACTTTTAGTCTGACCAAGACCTGGCTTAATCCTGATCTAGTACTGGTTTAGTCCTTTTTTAGTTTTAGACTATGTATGCCCTGGTTTAGCCCTTTTTTTTTTTTTTTTTTTTTTTTTTTTTTACCCCAGGTTAGTCAGATCATATACTGTATGCAGGCTATTTTTTCTTAAGGTGCAATGTGTAACTTTTCTGGTGGAGGGTCTGTCAAATGCTTTTCTCTATGTAGATGTAACTTTGTCTGGAATGTTTCACAGTATGGTATTAAACCTTTATGTCTTCCCAAACCAGATCAAGTTCAAGGTCAGATCTGTGGAGAGGTGACCCCGCTCACAGTCAGAATGTCTGTTTTTCTAGGTATTTTTGAGCTACAAAACCACCTGTAATTGAATAAATGTAAAGTAGATCTGTTTAGTATCATACTGTGGAACATTTCAGGCAGAGCAATGACATCTCCATAGAAACAAGCAGGTGACAGACCCCCCACCAGAAAGTTACATAGTACTTTAAGTACAATTTACACATACAGTTTAAATATAGTTTAAATATAATTTTGTCATAGTTTAAGACATATCTAAGATGAAAAAAACTATATATTAGAAATTGGCACTGCCCCATTTTTTTTTACGCATCTTAAAACATAACCACTGTTGTATTGTGTGTTTTGGTCAGTTTTGTTGGAGAAGCCCCCCTCCTTGTTTGGGACCAGCTCCCCGGCGCTGGACACTCACCAGGTCCCTGTGAGTCCCCTGTTCCCCCCATGCCGGCCTGGGTCTCCTCTGCCCCCGGACGAGGGCAGGAGGCAGGGAGGGCCAAGAGGAAATAATCCCCTCTACAAAACTACAATCACAGGTACACAGGGTATGTTAATAGGGGGCCTTTCTATATCAAAAACATCAATTCCCCCCAATTAGGATCAACATAAAAGTGAAGAAATGCATAACACACTCAGATGGCTGATGTCAAAATGTTTTTGGTTTTTTTTATAAAGTTTCACCAAAAAGCCTTCATCAGATAATTTTTTGAACCACAGTTTATAAAATTGTTGCCCACTTATGTGCCCATATCCCCCATCAACAAACAGGAGGTCTCAAAGTGAGGTCAGCCCGCTCTACAACAAGAAGAAACAGTTTGATTTACATCAAAACATTCTATTAAATACAACATTAGTTTGACTGTATCACAAAAAGCATCTTAGATCAAAGTCTTCATTGATGAGTCTTAAGTCTAGAAATCCTATTTTTGACAGGTATATTTCCAGATTTTCACCTCTAGGGGGCAGTTGTATATGTTCAATGCCAGTATAACTTAAGGAAGAGATAGGATGATTGAAATCTACAAAACCTCCTTAAAAATATACCAGTGTGTTTTGTTTAATTCATTTTGTTGTCTGAAATGATCCAAATGATTCTAGTGAATGTGTATGAAGTTTAAAAGCACACTGGGGCACTTCCTGTATTATCAGTGTTTTAAATTTGACAGAAGAACTCAGCCTAAATGTGTGTTTGTGGGTTTGGGTGTTAAACATGTGCAAATGAAACAATACACTGTTTGTGATGAGGAAACAGTATTATAACAGAAATCAGAAAATATGTGCCCTTTAAATAACCTCTGCATTATATTTGACACAGCTTAAATAAAAGTTTTTTTAATTATTTTTTTTAATTTAAATGTTACACACTTGGGATTGAACCAAACATATTCCATAACATTGTATTGTATTTTCAGATCACAAAAGATCCCCGGACCTTCTCACTAAAGGGAAATCCTACATTGACGCTTTCGGACCAGAGCTGCCCCTGATTTTAGACGCTCCATCTTCCGATCGGGACAACTCCTCAGACGAACTCAGCTCCAAATTCCGCTCTCACTGCCTCCACTCTTCCTCCTCCTCTTCCTCCTCATCCTCGGCTTACGAAATGGCGCACGAACCCAGCTCTCCTCTACCAATCACGTCTCTACAATCACAAACTTCCATGTTGTCACGATCTCCTTCCACCAGTAATCCTTTTCCGAATCAGTCCAGTATGACGCTACCAAAAGTCCGAACTCCAGTAATTCCCAGAGACAGTTTACAGCTAGTTAAAAAACATTACAGCCAGCCGCAGCCCAGTCTAGATAAACTACACCACCTTAATGTAAATATAGACATTACAAACCCATCTTCAACTTCTTCTACACTGAAAAGTGCAGGGACCAGCACCTCTCTATTCTCTCAGGTAGTGGAAGAGACGGATATAGATGATGGTTTGTTGGACAGTATGGAGGGAGTGGAGGAGGAAGCAGGTCTGGAGGAAGTGTCCCAGGATGGAGTCTCATTCCTGGGACTGGCTGAAGAGCTGGAGAGGCTGGACCCAGAGGGGCTCAAACCGCCCACGCCACCGCTGCACAGGTTTCCATCATGGGTAAGAAGAGACCATAATTCATCTTGATTTTAAATACATTTTATTTTATGACTTTTTTTGTTTTCTGTGTTATTGTTAAATCAGACCTATTCTGCAAAATGGGCATTTCAGAGCTTTTAACCATGTTATAGTTGTTTTCCCTCAACATTTACTCATCAAAAGTTGTATTTGGAGGGATTCCTGCATGTTTGAGTAATCTTTAATTGTTTATTTGCCGATCAACCCCCGTTTTCACCCCACCGGCAGAAGCCCACTGTGACGTATGCTCCTTGTTCTCAAAATGTAATTTTCTTATTTGATGATATGTGTAGAATTTGGCAGTGTTGTGTAGTCTTTCTCGTACCAGTGAAAATGTGCAGCTAACACCGACTTACTTCTTTTATTAAATTGTTATAGATGAATGTAAATTAAAATGTCCAAATTATAACATAATACTCGACGGGTCTCGTATTATAGCTATAGGGCACACATAAGCACAATATCTTTTCGTCTTGTTTAAGGATGATTTCCTGTCCTCCAGAGCCACATAGGTTCATCCAGAGACATATAGTTTTATTCACTTTTTCCTCTAAACTTATTTGTGAATAGGAGAGCAGGATTTACGCTGTGGCCAAGTCTGGGATGAGAGTGTCAGAGGCCTCTGCAGGACCCAGAGGAAGAGGTCAGTGTGTCTCTAAATGCTACTTACTACTACTACTACTACTACTACTACTACTACTACTACTACTACTACAACTGCCACTACTGCTACTACTACTACTGCTGGTGCTACTTCTACTACTGCTACTACTACCACTACTACTGCTGCTAGTGCTACTACTACTACTACTATTACTACAACTACTATGCTACTGCTTCTGCTGCTGCAACTACCACTACTGGTACTACTACTACTACTACTAATATGAATTATACAATGTTCACAGCATTCTAAAGGCCAGTATTGAATACAAATGGAATTTAGGGCCCTTTTTGATGTCACTTCCTTTTGACCTGCAGGTGTGGACTGCCCCCCTCACACCTGTGCAGCTGTAGCCCCGCCCTCTTTCTCCACCTGAACTCTTTATTTCAGGCTCTACCTTTAGGCTGCTGGAGGAAGAGAGGAGGGCAGGAGTGAGAGAGACTTTTTAATCAGAGCTGATGAAAGAAGAGAGACTGTGTGATTACAAAGAGCTGCAGAGGCATTACAGCGTGAAGAGAGAGAAGGAAAGAAAGAACGAGGGAATGAGACTATGAATAGAGAAAGAGAGAAAATGAGAAAGTGAAGAGAAGAGAGGGAACAGAAAGAGGAGGGGAGAATGAGGGGTGAAAAGGGGGTGGTTGAGAGAGAAAGAGGAAGAGAGGAGAGGAGGAAGACAAATGAGAGAGCAAAACAAGAAGGGAGAGAGGGGTGAGAGAGTGAATAAAGAAAAAAAAAGAGGTGAAGAGGTAGAGGAAAGAGGCAGAGAGAAGGAAGAGCAAGAGAACAGAAAGAGGGGGAGAGAGAGAAAGAGATAGGGAGGGGGACGGAGAGGATGGTGAGAAAAAGGTAGGAAGAAAGGAGAGATAGGAAGAAAGGGAGAAAAGTGACTGCAAAAGGAGAGAGATTGGAAGGAGAAGGAGGTAGAGATAAAGAGAAATGAACACGAAGAGAAGGAAATGGGAAGTTAAAGAGGGAGTTAAGGGGGAGAGTAAGGGAGAGAGAAAGAGAGAGAGAAGGAGGGAGGAAGAGAGAGAGACTAAGAACAGAGGGAGGAAGGTAGGAAATATGAGAGAGGTAAAAGAGGGGGAGGGAGAGAAACAAACTGAAATAAGAAGGAAAGGAGAGTGGGGGGAGTGGAAGAGGGAGAAGAAAGGAAGGAGAAGAGTGTGCAGAGACAAGAAAGAGATGGAGCGAAAGAAGATAAAAAGAGTGATGAAGGAAGGATCTTTCCTTCAGAGGGACAGAGCAAGCACAATGAATAGCTAAGGGGGAATAGAGAGAGAGAGAGAAGAGAAAGAGAACGAGAGGAGACAAATGAGAGAAAAAGAAGATGGAGACAGAGAGACAAGAGGGAGAGAAGGGCACCAAATAAAAAAGTTGATAAAAGGAGAGAGAGGTATAGCTAGGATAGAGAGATGAGAAAGAGAGAGAGAAAGAGGTTAAGATGGAGGGATATTTCCTGGTTCTAATCTGGTTTGGATTAGCTCAGAGCAGACTCAGCACTTTTCCACTCTCAGGTTCAGAACTCAAACCCCTCGTGCACCATCTGAAATTAATCACTCACTTTAGAGAATAGAGGCTCAGTTTAATTTTAAAGAGTGAACCTTCAAAATAAAAGCTTCACTATGACACATTCTAATCTCCATGGAAACACAGACTAGTTTAACTACTAGACTAGTTGGGACCCACCCAGAAAAACATGCAACATTTAGAATTGTTTATTTGTATTATCTGTCTGATGTATGAACATTTTGACCAGATTTTCTATTTTTTTATTCATTCAACCCAGTATCTTAAAAGATGCATTGTGTAACTTTTCTGGTGGAGTTTCCATCAAAAAATGCTTTTCTCAATGGACATGTTATTACTTTGTCTGGAATGTTTCACAATATTGAATAAAAATTTTCTGTCTTCATGGAGACTATTGAGCTATAAAGTCACCTGTAATTTAATAAATGTAAAGTAGAGCTTTTAATGTCATACTGTTCAACATTCCAGGCAGCACAATGACATCTCCATAGAAACAAGCAAGTGATGGACCCCCGACTAAAACATTACACAGTGCAAAAAAATATATTATGAAGAGCCTAATAAAAAATCAGTTTGTAAATTTGAAAAGTGCAGTGTTTTTCTCTTCTCTTTTCTCTGTGTTTAAAAAAAAAAGTAATTATAACATAACATAGCATTAACTATATGTCATTTTTCATTGATTTTAATTTTGATTTCTAATTTAAATAATATACATCTGTTCTTTTTGCTCCAGGTTTACCTCAGTATCCAGCTCCAGGCCCCTTCTCTCAGCTCATCTACAAAAAAATCAGTGTCCCAGTCTACACCACGCTCAAAGGGGTAAGAAAAAAACAACATTTTTTCTACAAATGTGTTATAACACAACATTTACTATTTATAATTATAATACTTGAAAATGTGTACATAATATAATATAATATTATATAAACAGGCTGTTTTCTATATATATCATATTTTATATATATATATATATATATATATATATATATATATATATACTCCCCAACCAGAGATTGGGTACGAAACCCCAATAAGTATCACGCTGAGCGAGGCAGCGACTGACCTGAAAGATAAGATCATGGCCCGAATGAACACAAGGCAACCCCGATGCCGGTTACAGAGGCTAAGTGTAGTACCATCTGAAAGTCTCCTAGACGATGTGAATGCAGCACTGACAGTGATCCCTACCACAACAATCACTGAAACCAATGAGCTGATATACACTTCAGCAGCAGTGATCCTAGATGTGTTGGGCTATAAGAGCAACCATGGGAGCCATGCGATACAATACCCACCATGGCAAAGACGGTTAGAGGCTAAAATCAAGGAGGTGCGGAGAGAAGTGAGCCAACTGTCAGAGGCCCAGAAAGGTGTAATGAAAAAGCAAGTGCCCAAGAGGTACAACCAGTTGCCCATACCTGAAGCACTCGAAACTGCCAAACAAAGGCTCCAAGCCTTGGCCAGCCGCCTAAAGAGGTACACACGAGATAACGAGGCCAGACGAATAAACCGGCTGTTCGCAACACAACCGGCGAAAGTGTACGCTCAGTGGCAGGGTAATAACAGCAGAGCATACCCACCAAGGCTGGAGACTGAGAGGTACTGGAAAGGCATATGGGAAAGGGAGGCATCACATAACACCGATGCACAGTGGCTGGTGGATCTGAGAGAAGACCACAGCAACCTCCCTGAACAGAATCCAGTCACCATCACAGTGGCAGACATCCAGGGAAGAGTCTCAGGTATGAAAAACTGGACCGCACCGGGCCCTGACATGATCCATGCGTACTGGCTAAAGAAGCTCACTGCCCTCCACGAGCGCCTGGCAGCACAAATGAACTAGCTGCTAAGGGATGGGACTCACCCTGAATGGTTAACCCAAGGGCGTACGATCCTGATCCTAAAGGATCCTTCAAAGGGTGCAGTCCCATCCAACTATCGGCCAATAACCTGTCTCTCCACAACATGGAAGCTCATGTCAGGCATCATTGCGGCTAAGATAAGTGGGCACATGAATCAATACATGAGTGCAGCACAGAAGGGTATTGGCAAAAACACCAGGGGAGCCAAACACCAACTCCTGGTTGACCGAACAGTCGCCCGCGACTGCAGAACCCGTAAGACCAACCTGTGCACTGCCTGGATTGATTACAAGAAAGCCTATGACTCAATGCCACACACATGGATCACTGACTGCTTGAAGCTGTACAATATCAACAGGACTCTAAGGGCGTTCATTGCGAACTCGATGCGGTTGTGGAAAACCACCCTTGAAGCCAAGGGGAAGCCACTTGCACATGTGTCCATCAAATGTGGCATATACCAAGGAGACTCACTGTCCCCACTACTGTTCTGCATAGGCCTGAACCCCCTCAGCCAAATAATCGACCGCACTGGCTATGGATACCGACTCAGAAACGGGGCCACCATCAGTCACCTCCTCTACATGGATGACATCAAGCTGTACGCTAAGAGTGAGCGAGACATCGACTCACTGATCCACACCACAAGGATCTACAGTACAGACATTGGGATGTCATTCGGGCTTGAGAAATGTAGCAGGATGGTGACAAAGAGAGGGAAGGTAGTCCACACAGAGGGGGTGTCACTCCCAGAGGGAACAATAGCAGACGTTGAGAACAGTTACAAGTACCTTGGTATCCCACAAGCAAGTGGCAACCTCAAAGAGGCAACAAGGAAAGCGGCTACGGCCAAATACCTGCAAAGAGTGAGGCAAGTCCTTAGAAGCCAGCTCAATGGCAAGAACAAGGTGCAGGCAATCAACAGCTACGCCCTGCCAGTGATCAGATACCCTGCAGGGATTGTAAGCTGGCCAAAGGAGGAGATACAGACCACAGATGTTAAGACACGAAAGCTCCTGACCATGCATGGAGGGTTCCATCCCAAATCCAGCACCCTGAGACTGTACGCAGGCCAGAAGGAAGGGGGCCGAGGACTAGTGAGTGTGGGAACCACTGTCCAGGATGAAACATCCAAGCTCCTTGAGTACATCAAGGACAAGGCCCCGGCAGATGAGGTGCTCAGAGAATGTCTCAGACAGTGGGGTCCAGAGGAAGAGGTGCTGGAGGGACCATCATGGCAGGACAAACCCCTACATGGGGCGTACCACCGGAACATAACTGAAGTGGCTGATATCAGGAAATCCTACCAATGGCTTGAGAGGGCTGGTCTGAAGGACAGCACAGAGGCACTGATCCTGGCTGCTCAGGAGCAGGCCCTGGGCACTCGAGCAATAGAGGCCCAGATCTACCACACCAGACAAGACCCACGGTGTAGACTGTGCAAAGAGGCTCCTGAGACAGTCCAGCACATAACTGCGGGGTGTAAGATGCTGGCAGGGAAAGCATACATGGAGCGACATAACCAAGTGGCGGGCATAGTGTACAGAAACATCTGTGCAGAGTACGGGCTGGAAACCCCAGGATCAAGGTGGGAAACACCTCCAAAGGTTGTGGAGAATGACCGAGCCAAGATCCTGTGGGACTTCCAGATACAGACTGACAGAATGGTGATGGCGAACCAACCAGACATAGTGGTGGTGGATAAGAAACAGAGCAGAGCCGTGGTGGTTGACATCGCAATACCAAGCGATGGTAATATCAGGAAAAAGGAACACGAGAAGCTAGAGAAATACCAGGGGCTCAAGGAAGAGCTGGAGAGAGCCTGGAAAGTAAAGGCATCAGTGGTGCCTGTGGTGATCGGAGCACTCGGGGCTGTAACCCCCAAACTGGAAGAGTGGCTTCAACAGATACCGGGAAAAACAACGGACATCTCAGTCCAGAAAAGTGCAGTACTGGGAACAGCAAAGATACTGCGCAGAACTCTCAAGCTCCCAGGCCTCTGGTAGAGGACCCGAGCTCAATGAGGGTGAGAGAGACCTCCCACCGTGGAAGGTGAGAAACACATTTTTATATATATATATATATATATATATATATATATATATATATATATATATATATATATATATATATATATATATATAATATATATGTATATATATATATATATAAATCCATGTGTTTTTGTTTTTGTTTGTTAGAAAGCCACAAAGATATATATATATATATATATATATATATATATATATATATATATATATATATATATATATATATATATATATATTAGTGCTGTCATGCGATTAAAAAAATTGAGAGATTAATTAATTATGATCTGTAATTAATTAATCTAATTAATCTCTTTTTAATCTCACCTAAAAAATGCTGAGAAAAGCCTTCAAGTTGAGGTATTTTCATTTAAATTCATTATTACATTATTGTGGCAGATCAAAAGACTGATATAGAACAAAAAAAAGTGACTTTATAAAGTCATTTATTGTTTAACAAATCTCTCCAAATTGACTGTTGAGCCCAAGTCTCCATGAATAAGAAACTGCTGTAAAGTAGCAAAGATGAGGAAAGCTGAACATAATAACTTTTGTCTACTTAAAGACAATAAAAAGTCCAGTCTTTCCTTAACCATATTAAAAATATTATTGATAGAGAAATGCTTTATATATGAGATCACTGGTTTTAGTTCTGGTTTTAGTCCTGGTTTAGTCCTGGTTTAGTCCTGGACTGGGTTAGTCCCTGTTTTAGTCTTGGTGTTAGTTCTGGTTTAGAGGCGCACAGGAGGAAGCGCGGTTTACGCAGCGTACGCGAGAAAACGTACGCGGCGCACGGGAGCACGTCGGTATCCACGCAGTAACTACGGAAAGAAACATGGTCCGCGCGTTCTCAGGTTAATGACGATGATGAAGGTGTGTGTTTGTGTTTGTGTGTATTTGTGTTTGTGTGTATTTGTGTGTGTTTGTGTGCGTGTCCCCTCATGTGGCAGGTCACTATAGGACAGTAGTGCAGACATCATGAGTCTATGCAGGTTGTTTTCACCAGTGACATTTAAGTTGTAGGCGATTTTATATTTGTTATTTTCTTTTATATTTCACGTCGGGAGAATAATTTCCAAGACACGAATGTGTTTTTACCTGTGCACTGCTGACTCTGTTCTACTGGCTCTTCCACCTCGTCCATTGTGCGACTAACGCCGCAAACGTTAACATGACGTTTGCATCGCTCTTACTGCACGCGTTTTGTGTGGGTTTCCGGCAATGAGTGGAATTACCGAAATAAAAAAAATAATTAATGTGTTTTTTGTGTTGTCCCAACAACACATAAAAACAGATTTTATAATAAAGCAACTCGCATACAGAAACTGTAAAGTTAGAGATTAAAAATGAGATTAACGCGATTAAAAAACATAACGCGCTAAATATGACTGTAATTAATTAATCGCAATTAATGCGATAATTTGACACCCCTATATATATATATATATATATATATATATATATATATATATATATATATATATATATATATATATAAATCCATGTGTTTTTGTTTTTGTTTGTTAGAAAGCCACAAAGATCAGCAGTGTCCCTCTACCTGATGATGACTCTGGTTCAGAGGATGACAACAGCTCTTTGGCTTCTTTGCGAACCTCCATTTTGAATCCAGACAAAAAGGGGAATGTCCCAGGAAGCCCTCGCGCCGTCAAGAGAGGTCTGAAATGGAGTTTACTCTTAAACGTGCACTCTGTAACTTTTTGGTTGGGGCTTGTTTCAGTGGATATGTCACTCCTCTGCCTGAAATGTTCCACAGTATGACTTTAAACAACTCTGTCTTACATTTATTTTAATAATTACAGATGATTTTATAACTCAAAAATACCTAGAAAAACAGGCTTTCTGACAAAGAGTGAGGTCGCCTCTCCACAAATCTGACCCGGAACTTGGTCTGGTTTGGTCTCCATGATGGTAGAAAGGTTTAATGCCATACAGTGGAACAATGAACATTGTGCAGAGAAGAGAGAGAGATGGAGACGAAGAAGAGAAATTAAGGGATTTAAAGAGGGAGAGATAAAGGGAGGAAAGAGGAAAGAGCAAGCAGAGAGGACAGGTAGAGAAAGAGAGAAGAAAAAAGTAGAGGGAAGAGAGAGAATGAGGAGAAAAAGGAGACAAAAAAGAAGAGAAAGAGAGAGGAAGGAAAGGATGGAGAGAATAGAGAGACTGAATAAAAAGAGGGATTGACAGAATAAGAAAGAGGTAGCTAGGATATTTCAATCTGTGATTTTCAACAGTTTTGACAACCCCAGTTTCTTGACAAAAGTACTCAACTTCATTATTTTGAGTATTCATAATTCAGTTTTTTGGAGTATTGTATCTTGTTTCTTTTCAGGTGTTTCCATGTCTTCAGTCAGCTCAGAAAGTGACTATGCGATTCCCCCAGACGCCTATTCTCTGAACAGTGACTATTCTGAACCTGAACACAAAGTACAAAGGACCTCAGCCTACTCCTGTGAAAGCACCGGACCAGTCAGTATCACATGACTTTTCATAGGATCTCTTCACAGTTACCAGAAGACGTTTGGAAACATGCAGATGACAACTTCCGGTGTAGTTAGCGACACTGGGCCTGTGATAAAACCACGGATTCAGCAGCATCGTCTTGACAATCTGCCAAAGCTTTCTATGGGGGACATGACTTTGCTGTCACAAAGTTTTTTTGTTTGTTTTAAATTAAGTTAAGTTAAGATAAATTATAATACACAAATTAATAGGCAATTTATGTAAAAAAGAAAGAATACAGTGATGTCTAGATGAAGAAAACTGGGCCATTCTCTATCGCCAACAGAGCACAAAGGAAGTAGTCATCCGCATGTTTCCAAATGTCTGCCGGAGTTTCATTAGTAAAACACAAGCTGATTGTTTTGCGAATGTGATGTCACTATGAAGGGGGAGCGACTTAGCACAGGGAGCAAAGGGGAGGGGTGACTCAGCAGTGCTTTGGTCTCTTTAAGAACCTCCATTTTGAATCTGAACAAAAACAGAATTGTGTTTTACATCTATAATAATCAAAGTTATACTAAAGATATACAAGTGTAATAAATGAAATTAAGTATAATAATAAATAGGCTGCATTAAAATTGACAATGTCATAATTTCAGATTGAGGGTGGGGGCCTATATAACTTTATGGGACATGTGTGTTTGAAAGAAATTTCCAACTTTCAACAAATCTGCAATTTGACAGTTAAAGGTATAGAAGTGGATTAAGCGAGTGTGATGTCACCCATGGCATTCAGCTCCAATCAAATGAAGCTCACTGAGGCTTGCAGTTACAGAAGTGAATTTGCAGCCAGGCTCTGTATGAGGAATATGATATTTTTATGGGCAAAATAGCTAAATTAAAACCCCACACTATAACAAATTTCCTGTAAATTTTACCATAAACACCTGGCAATTTTGTTGCCAGGTGTTTATTGTATTATTTCAGTAAATTACTGTAAATTGTATTTACAGGTAAGAGCTGGGAACACTTTACAGGTTTTTGTTGGGGAATTTTTACAGTTATTCATTGGTTTGAAGTTTACAGTAAATAATTTATCTGCAGCTTATAGCAAAACTTATACCACATTTACAAGTATTACCTGGCAATTTTGTTGCCAGGTGTTTATTGTATTAATTTCAGTAAATTACTGTAAATCATATTTACAAGTATTACCTGGCAATTTAGTTGCCAGTAATTCCCTGTAATTTAAAAAAAATACAGCTAATCAATGTATTGTCATAAGAACAGACAGACTCAGAGCTAAAATGCATTCAAACATTTATAAAAAAAACAAAAAACAGTTACCACAAATACACATTAAAATACGTAAACAAAAGATGTAACAAAATATTTAACACATGTAACTGACAGTTGGACATGAGCTGATGTATAAAGTCCATAAAGAGCCTGAAGAGAAGAGACATGAGGATCCTTCAGCTCTGTATGAGCTGCACTCAAGTCCTTTAGGCTCCTTCTAGATCTGTAGTCCTGTGTTCACCTCATGAAACATCTGCAATCACAAAACACACAGGAATCAAAGGAGGTAACAGCACTCTGTATTATTCTAATGTCATGCAGAAATGTTCACCTGTGAAGTGCAGTGGATGCAGTGAAGAAGTGAGTTGAGCTCAGACACAGAGCTGGAATGTGACCTGATCTTAACTGATCAGTGCTAAGTATAAACCAGGAGACCTAAACACAAACAATCACATTTTATTATTAGAATACACCTTTAATATATATACACTGAGAGGAGTGACAGAAAACAACTGTGCTTAATGTTATTATAATGACCTCAACATCCCACCACTAAGTGTGTACATGAATGACATGCTCACCAGTCCAGTGTGCAGGAGGCTTCTAGTGAAGAATGCAGGCAGCTACAGAGATGAGGTCCTCAGTCTCCAGTGTCCACCTGGTCTGGTGACACCTAAACAAATAAATGCATATTTTTTATTAAACATGGTGTTCATTATTACACCTGCAATCACAGAACATTATCTTCCATGTTTTTTGACATGTTTGGCCAATTCTTTAATTTAATCACAAGTTTACCTTTACTTTACTCCAGTGCACAGTGGACTTTTATATCCGTGTTGATGAGCCAGCTCAGCTCATGGTGAGATAAGACCTGGACCTGGTCTTCTCTCTTCAGTCCACCACCTGGTGTAGGCCGACTGCACTGACAACTTCACCTGAACAAACACATTCACATTTGTATCAAACATAGACGTGTAAAGCCTGAACTGGCAATATGCTTTTGTAGCTCACATTCACAGTAAACACGCCTAAACATATTCAAAACATTAATAGAGTGACAAAGATTCCACTGTTCCTCCTGCCTGCTCCGGTGTGTCCGCGGCCCCGCCCCGCACACACCTCTTTCCCTCCATGACACATCTTCTACCGGGCTTGTACCAGATCCAGTGCCCGCATTCACTGTTCACATGTAAAACAGCGGCTCAGCCCGCGCTCACCTCTGATAAGCACTGACTCTAGTGCGATACGCGCCACAAACTCCTATTCTCCCGGAGTTTTACGATGCTGCGGCCGGTGTCTGCGTTGTTCCCCGCACACTGTAGTATCATTCCGCGCTCACCTCGGTTCACCGCTGCCTCTCGTGAGCGCCACACCCGCTCTACCGGAGAGTTCATGTGTCGGAGTGTTACCGCGGCGCAGCCTCGTCTGGACCCGGGTCCGTCCGGCTCAGTTCGGATGACCGACACCGCAGTGCCTCGCGCGCAGCAGCAGCTCGAAGATGAGCTGCACCGGGCTCGAGGGAGTCGGCCATTTTCCTCACGTGCTCATGTAAACAAGTCTATACCGGTCTAAATGCGCATGCGTGACCACAGATAACAGCGCGGTTCTATTATGTTTAATAAGCTATGTTTACGTCTAAGTGCGAGACGACTTACACAGACACAGAAACAAACAAATAAGCTATCTTACAAGCTGTATTAGAACGGGGGAAAAAATATAAAAATGACTTAAAATCAAACAAACAAACAACAACAAAACAACAGGTTACTTACTCTTTTGTGGAGTAAATGAACCAGTGCATTATCCCGATGAGCTCCTCTTTGTCTCTGCTCTTCTTAACTGAATGTGTGCGGTGTAGAAACATTTGAAAATACAACATTTACATGTAATATCCTCCCATCTACAATAAAGCACAAACTCATTTTAATTTACAACAGGCTGTTGTAGAAAAAGTTCTTACTAACTGTATTTTTTTTTGTCCCACAATGCATTGCAATCTACAGTTACGGCATGTAATTTGTGAAAGCAAGAAGCAGTTGTAAAAGTTACTGTAGAAACTACAGAAATTTGTTAGAGTGCAGGGTCACGTGCTCAATAATATGAACATTTTAAGACCAAAATGACAAGGTTCACAGCAGCAGTTACAGAGAGAGGGACTGCAATATTCCAATGTAAGTCAACTGGAGCCAGGCGGCTAGTGCTTTACATCTGTCCATTTATAAACATGGTCTATGGTTCATTCCACCTGAGAATTCTCACCTGTCTTCCAGCTGTTTAAATTATTGCTATTTGCAAATGTTGTGATGTCACATGAACACAACCTTTTATAACAGCAAAAATGTCGAGCTTTAACTCTTTCTTTATCATAATGATCATGTCCTCTCTGATTCAGGAGACACTGGAGAAGTCGGGGTACCTGCTGAAGATGGGTGCGCAAATCAAGGCTTGGAAGCGACGCTGGTTTGTCCTCAGAAATGGAGAGATCCTTTACTACAAGTCTCCTGTGAGTTTAATGGAGTGTCTGTACAGGTGCTGTCTGTGTCTGTGTCACTACACATCTGTAAAACACTACGAGGGCAGGTGCAGAGAGCAGGTGCAGAGGGCAGGTGTAGGTCTGGTTTAGTCCTGGTTTATAGTTCAGCATCAGCCAAGCCTATAGCATAACAGAAAAAGTTATTCAGACTTATCAGACTTTGCTTGTTTAGTTAAAGTAACAGGATGTAACATTCTGGAGGTGGCACGTTAACCTGTGTGAATCCATGCAAAAAGAAAGTTTTTTCTCCATTTTCCATGGAGATAGATAAATTTTATGCTATACTTTGGAACATCATAGCCAAAGGAACAACATTTCCATAGAAACAAGCAGGAGGCTGCCCTCCTCCAGGCCAAATAAGAGTCAGGTTTGTGGAGATGCAAGTCAGCTTATAGTAAGGACATGTGTTTTTCAGTGCTAAATACATAATCAAAATGAAAAAATATGTTTTGTATTTCGGTCTATTCTTTTGCTAAAAAGTTAAGTACTGTGGCTTTAAAATAAGAATCTGAAAAAAAAAAATTCTGTGATCTGATTTGAATTTTGTATTTTTTCAGAGTGATGTCATCAGGAAACCTCAGGGTCAGATTGAGCTGAACTCTTCCTGTCGCATCATCAGAGGAGAGGGGTGTCAGACATTTCAGGTGAGTGAAGAAGGGGCATCACAAACATTCCTGGAGTTATGTTTTATTTCATTCACACAAACCCTGCATATTTAGGCTGAGTTCTTTTCTCAGACAGAAAACACTCCGTTCTACCTTGTGATATCATGTAATAATACACAAAGTGTTCCACTGTGTTTTTAAACTCTATACACCTTTGCTGGAATCATTTGGATGATTTTAGCCCTGAAATTGCCAACCTCTACTGAACAAAAAGTAAGGAAGCTGTTAACTTGAAAACTACATTTTGAGCATTTTGACCTTTGGAGATGTAGACAGACTAAACCAAGATTACTCAAACATGTGTGAATAAAATGGAATGCAACTACAGGTCTGTTTTTGAGGAGGTAATGTCATTATAACATTCCTCCTGTTCCTGTAGCTGATCACAGAGAAGAAGACTTTGTACCTGACCGCAGACTCTCCAAGCATTCTGGAGGAGTGGATCAGAGTCCTCCAGAACCTCCTGAAGGTCCAGACCTGCTCCTCTTTCAGTCTCCAGACCACAGCCAAGCCCATGGCCCGAGGTTGGCTCACCAAGGTCAGACTCACACTTGTACAAAAGACAAGAGGGTTTGGTTTATGAGTATTTGTGATTATACTGGGGCTGTAGACGACCAAAAAAAATCTTGGTCGATGCCCTGTCCATCAGCTGGTCGACTAAAAAGGGGGCATAGCGAAAGCTTTCAAAACTATTGTGGCTGTGTCTCATTTCTCTTTCCTTGCTTCCTTCTCCTTGATTCCACTCCTTAATTCTGCAGGAAATGGGAGAGGAAGTCCTGCCCACAGAGGAGACATGGGGAGGAGAAAGGATCTAAACTCCTCACTGAGACGAATAAAGTTTGATTCTTTTCTCTGGCGTCTGCTCCTGAAGCCTCCATCAGGTTTACTCCATTCTGTGATTTTCTTTGGGACAACGATTGATAGAGAAGGAATCAAGGGGAACAAAGCAAAGAAAGAGAAATGAGACATGTGCATCTGAGCCAAACTGCACTCACAAGACTACACCTGCAGGGGGCGCTCATGCAAGACGGCAACTACTATTTATGAAGAAAAAAGTACTAGGAATTGTAATGCTTTTATGTAAAGACAGATTCAACTTGTGAATTCTGAGTTTATTCTGACTTTTTACATATCAGCTCCTTTCTAACATTTTCTTTCTCCTTTTTAATTTCTTCCTCTCCATACAAATCCTTATAATCTTAGTCAACTAATAGAAATTTTGTACCATCAACCGATGAAAGGACTACGTTTTCTACTTCATTTCACTTCAGTGAAACTTTTATTTCACTTCTATTTCAATTATCATTTAACCAAACCATCCTTAAGTTTTGATTAAATTCCAAATGGGCTGAAGCTTGGAGTTGTAGTAGCTCTCAAGGGGACCCTCAAATAACTTCCTTTTAAACCTACTCTTATTCTTATTGTTGGAGTGACCCTCCTCTTCCACTTCCTCTTCCTCTGTTCTCTCTATAGAGGACAGAGGAAGAGTATGAGAGGGTCTGACAGTTCTAAACCTCTTTCACGTCTCAACACGGTTTAGACCTTCAGCTTCAGGAATGTCCACAGACCCCCACTCTCTCCTCTCTCCCTCCCTCCTGTTTCTCTTATTTTCTTCTCCTTCTTCTCTTCCATCTCTTTTCTCCCTTTTCTCTCCCTCCTCCACCTCTTCTCTTCTTCTTCTCCTCTCCTTCTATCTCTCTCTCTCTCCCTACCCCCTCCTGCTCTCTTGCTAACTACCCCCTCTCCTCTCATCCCTCTCCTTTCCCTCTTCACCCAACCCCTCTCCTTTTCTCCTCTTCCTCTCTTCCTACCTACCTCCTCTCTTCTCATCCCTCCCCCCTCTTCTCTCTCAGTCCTCTGCCCTAACTCGTCTTTTGTTGGTGAACTAAAAACTGTCTACATCCGACAGACCAGAGTGATGATGGATGATTGACAGATGAAGTTTAACTACACTCTAAAAAAGGAAAAATACACAAAAACATTTGAATACAAAATTTAAAAACAAAACTTCCCAAATCTTATTCAGACCTGCGTGAAGTTGGCTCCCCATCAAATCTACACAGTAACTACTATGTACATCATTTGTGCTCTGTGTGTGTTTTTTTGTGCTGCAAAAAGTTTGGTTTGTGCTGTTTTAGTTTTGGAGACATTAACGATTCTTTTATAGGTCAAATTAGGGTGAGCCGTCCCCCAGAAAGCTTAACATTTTGAGGGGCTGGATGACGTCATTAGACCAAAATAAAAGTGTTACTATCTTAAGAACCATAATCGCACCGTATTCAGTAATCTGCCGTAATCAGAGCTGGAGTTGAGGAAAATGGGAATTTTTGTAGTGCTTCAGTTCAGTTTATTTGCCATTTGCAGTACCTCAACTACCAGAGCACACAGCATTCACATGCTCCAACAGGCAAATTAAAACATTTTAAAAACACAAACCACAGAATATGAACACAAGTCAAATATCCCATTAAAACATAATTTAGTCAGAGATAAAATTAAAATATAAATAAATAAATGTAAAGACTCTATTTGGACAGACATAAAAATCTGCTTCCCCCTTTCATAGATAATGCTTAAAACAATACAATATTCCAGGTCTAAATTCGTGATATGTGTGTGTGTCTTTAACAAAGCCTGGAGTTTCCTGGAAACCTCTTTTGAACTGCGGGTCCAGACCTGATTGTAGCTTTGGGTTTGAACGGCTCTGAAGTTTTAGGCAGTTAACCCCAATGACCCCAGAGTACTCACACACATACATACACACACAGACAGCCAGACACACACACACACAGAAACACACAGACACACACACACACACACACACACACACACACACACACACAGACACACACACACACACACACAGACACACACAGACAGCTGGTTTAATGCTAAAAGTGGTGCTGTCCACGGAGATGTCATTTTTCTGTAAAACAGGTTCAAACTTGTACAAAAATAAACTCCTGGGATATAAATGTGCACTGTAAAACAAACTGGTGTAGACTGTTGTTCCTGAATATAAACTTCTGTTCTGCTTGTGATCACAGGTAAAACATGGACACTCGAAGCTGGTGTGGTGCTCTTTAGTCAGAAAAGTCTTCTACTATTATCGCAACAAAGAAGATAAGGTCTGTATCAAGATGCTTTACTGCCTTTTTAGCATTGATTGGGTAGCTAAACCAGCAATCTCACTTCACAGCAAGAAGGTCCCAGGTTCAATTCTCAGATGGGCCTTACTGTGCAGATTTAAATTTTAACTCAACTTTTTATTGAAGAGCTCATTTGCAAAAACAGAAAAGTCACTGTGGGCTTTCTGTTTACTCTTGGTATAGCAATGTTTTCCAAAGTCAAGTATATTTTATTGCAATTAAAGATCCTTCTGAGCTTTAAATCATGTTCTAATGGTGTTAACTCCTCAAAAACAGACCTGGAGTTGTGTTTTGTTTCACACATGTTTGAGTAACTCTTTATTATTAGTCTGTCTACATCTCCAAAATGGAAAATGCTTTTTTCTACCTTGTTATGTCATGTATAATAAGTTTTCAAATGAAGAGCTTCTTTTACCTTCAATTCAGTAGAGATTGAATTCCAGGGCTGAAATCATCCAAATGATTCAAGTAAAGTATGGAGTTTAAAAATGCAGTTTAAATATGTTTGTGTGTTAAAAGTGTGTGAATGAAACAAAACACAACTCAGGTCTGTTTGTGATGAGGAAACTGCATTAGAACAGAGATCAGAAAACAGAGTAATATGGCCCTTCAAAATATTCGATTGTCCTACATAGTTTGATACATTCTGATATTATTAAATCTCTGTCCCCTGCTCTCTAGCTTCCCCTGGGTCAGCTGCAGATCCGTGATGCCTCAGTTCAGGAAGTGGACAGGTCATGTGACTCTGATGAAGATTACGAGGCCGGAGGAAGAGGTTTCATCTCGTCTCATTGTACTCTAGTGATCCAGCCTCCAGAGCAGAGCCCCACCTACCTGCTCATAGGGACCAAACAGGAGAAGGTACAGAGATCACTTTACAGGCTGCCATAAGGGAAAACACACCGTACACAGATTATATTCTGAGTGTAAATTCTGTTTAACCGAACTACATATAGTTGCTTTGCCAGAATAAATTGCAATATGTTTACCTAGGTCTACAGTGTGTGAATCACACAATTTAAAATGTGTAATTGAACTTTGTATTAGTAACTGATCATTAACATAAAATATATTTTAATTAGGGGTGTCAAATTATCGCGTTAATTGCGATTAATTAATTACAGTCATATTTAGTGCGTTATGTTTTTTAATCGCGTTAATCTCATTTTTAATCTCTAACTTTTCTGTTTCTGTATGTGAGTTGCTTTATTATAAAACCTGTTTTTATGTGTTGTTGGGACAACAACACACACACAAAAAACACATTTATACATTTTTTTATTTCGGTAATTCCACTCATTGCCGGAAACCCACACAGAACACGCGCAGTAAGAGCGATGTAAACGTCATGTTAACGTTGGCGGCGTCAGTCACAATGGACGAGGTCGAAGAGCCAGTAGAACAGAGTCAGCAGTGCACAGGTAAAAACACATTCGTGTCTTGGAAATTCTTCTCCCGACGTGAAATATAAAAGAAAATAACAAATATAATATCGCCTACAACTTAAATGTCACTGGTGAAAACAACCTGCATAGACTCATGATGTCTGCACTACTGTCCTATAGTGACCTGCCACATGAGGGGACACGTACACAAACACACACACACAAACACACACAAACACACACAAACACACACACACACACACACACACACACACACACACACACACACACACACACACACACACACACACAACACAAACACAAACACAAACACACACAAACACACAAACACAAACACACACAAACACACACAAACACAAACACACACAAACAAACACACACCTTCATCATCGTCATTAACCTCAGAACGCGCGGACCACGTTTCCTTTTGTAGTTACTGCACGGACACCGATGTCCTCCCGTGCGCCACGTGTGGATCGTGTTTTCTTGCGTACGCGCCGTAAACTGCGCTTCCTCCTGTGTGCCTCTAAACCAGAACTAACACCAAGACTAAAACCGGGACTAACCCAGTCCAGGACTAAACCAGGTCTAAACCAGGACCAAACCAGGACTAAACCAGGTCTAAACCAGGACTAAACCAAGTCTAAACCAGGACTAAACCAGAACTAACACCAGGACTAAAACCAGGATTAATCCATTCCAGGACTAAACTAGGACTAAAGTAGGACTAAAGCAGGTCTAAACCAGGACTAAAACAAGGACTAAAACCAGGACTAACCCATTCCAGGACTAAACTAGGACTAAAGTAGGACTAAAGCAGGTCTAAACCAGGACTAAAACAAGGACTAAAACCAGTGATCTCATATATAAAGCATTTCTCTATCAATAATATTTTTTAATATGGTTAAGGAAAGACTGGACTTTTTATTGTCTTTAAGTAGACAAAAGTTATTATGTTCAGATTTCCTAGTCTTTGCTACTTTACAACAAACAGTTTCTTATTCATGGAGACTTGGGCTCAACAGCCAATTTGGAGAGATTTGTTAAACAATAAATGACTTTATAAAGTCACTTTTTTAAATCTACATCAGTCTTTTGATCTGCCACAATAATGTAATAATGAATTTAAATGAAAATACCTCAAATTGAAGGCTTTTCTCAGCAATTTTTAGGTGAGATTAAAATGATATTAATTAGATTAATTAATTACAGATCATAATTAATTAATCTCTCAATTTTTTTAATCGCATGACAGCACTAATTTTAATATCTTTTTTCCAAATTCTTCAGCCTTATTTAAGATTGTGATTTATAGGCACTAAGTGAGTTGTGTGGTTGTTACAGAAACGGTAACCTAAAACATTTTAAACTTGGGAATTCTAATAATCATATGTGGACCTAATACTCACCCCTAGAGGCTACCACTTATACAGGACAAGATTTTTAAAGACTAATCCTTATTTTAATTGAAATTTAAAACAAGAGTAACATAAGGTGGTCAAATGTCATGAAATCTTTCAAATCTTTCCCTCTCCCCTCTCTTCAGGACTCTTGGCTGTACCACCTGAGTGTGGCAGCAGGCAGCAGCGCCAACCTCCGAGTGGGCACTGAATATGAACAGCTCATTGGGAAACTCCTGGACATGGACGGAGACCCAGGTGTGAACCACAGAGGATTTTGAATCTTTATATTATCTATTTATACCCATGACTGGTTTTATAGACTCAAAGATAAACATGATTCAACACACCACCATTTTAACCTCAGAGCCATTTAGAGATTAAGTTATGTTTTCTACTTACACACTCTGAGAATTTTACTAGGTCAACATCTAGTCACTCCAACTACTGTCTCAGAAAGACATTTTTAGTAAGTTTAAGAATTTAAATAAGGTGTAATGTGGACTAACTGAGACATGAAATGAGGAATTACAGTATATGATATAAACAACATTAACTAACCCAAGACCACCACATTATAACCGGGACTAAACCAGGGCTAAACACGGACTAAACTAGGACTAAACCAGGACTAAACCAGGTCTAAACCAGAACTAAACCAGGACTAACCCTGGACTAAACCAGGACTAAACCAGGTCTAAACCAGGACTAAACCAGGACTAAACCAGGATTACACACACACACACACATATATCTATCGTGTCCTCGCATCTCCCCAATTCCTTGCCCAATGGTTTAGACAGTGGGGTCCAGAGGAAGAGGTGCTGGAGGGTTCATCATGGCAGGACAAACTCCTACACCTCCGTATCACCGGAACATAACTGAAGAGGCTGATATCAAGAAATCCTACCAGTGGCCTGAGAGGGCTGATCTGAAGGACACACAGAGGCTCTTCGTGGCTGCTCAGGAGCAGACCCTGGGCACTCGAGCAATAGAGGCCCAGATCTGCCACACCAGACAAGACCCACGGTGTAGACTGTGCAAAGAGGCTCCTGAGACAGTCCAGCACATAACTGCAGGGTGTAAGATGCTGCAGGGAAAGCAAACATGGAGCGACATAACCAAGTGGCAGGCATAGTTAACAGAAACATCTGTGCAGAGTACGGGCTGGAGACCCCAAGGTCAAGGTGGGAAACACCTCCAAAGGTTGTGGAGAATGACCGAGCCAAGATCCTGTGGGACTTCCAGATACAGACAGACAGGATGGTGATGGCGAACCAACCAGACATAGTGGTGGTGGATAAGAAACAGAGCAGAGCCGTGGTGGTGGACATCGCAATACCAAGCGATGGTAATATCAGGAAAAAGGAACACGAGAAACTAGAGAAATACCTGGGGCTCAAGGAGGAGCTGGTGAAAGCCTGGAAAGTGAAGGCATCAGTGGTGCTTGTGGTGATTGGAGCACTCAGGGCTATAACCCCCAAACTGGAAAAACAACAGACATCTCAGTCTAGAAAAGTGCAGTCTTGGGGACAGCAAAGATACTGCGCAGAACTCTCAGGCTCCCAGGCCTCTGGTAGAGGACCCGAGCTGGATGAGGGTGAGAGAGACCAACCACTGTGGAAGGTGAGAAACACATTTTTCATTTTTCGTGTTGAATTTCTCTTCCCAGAATCCCCTTGGTGGAGGAGTAGGACCCTGAGCTTCTGTCAAGACGGACTGAGAGTGCCGTTAACCACTCTGCCATCGGAGGCACTACAGACAGAAGCTATAAAACTATTCAAGGTTGGTTTCAATATAAAGGTGCATTCTGACTGTGAGCGGGGTTGCCTCTCCACAGATCTGGCCTGGAACTTGGTCTGGTTTGGTCTCCAAGGAGATAGAAAGGTTTAATGCTGTACTGTGAAACACTCCAGACAAAGTAATAGTCTCCATGGAGAAAAAGGGCTGGAAACAAATACATTTATACTTCCAACCACTCCTTTTCTCCTTTTCAAACTTGTATATAAATCCTTGTATATAAGGTTTACAATTTAATTTTTAATTTTTTGGTTGATTTTCTTCTTTCTTTTTGTTATGTCTTGAAATAAATCCCAAGCAAGCAATCATATATTCATACTTCGATCCTAATTGATACTTTTCAGTGACATGATGCTGGGGGTGTTCTACCTATAACTCTATTGGTGCAATGCCCGCTAGTTACCATGGTGACACAATACACACATTAACACAGACAAAAACATTTTAATATAGTTTGAAAGCTATGTGTGTAACTTTCAGGTGGAGGATCCGCCACTTGCTTCACTTCATGGAAATGTTATTGCTTTGTCTGGACTAAAGAATGTCCCACAGTATGGTATTAAGCAGTCTATTTCCATGGAGACAAGTCCACAATGCTTCCAGGCCAAATTACAGTTCATATCTGTGGAGAAGTGAGTTGCTTATTCACTGTAGGAATACATGTTTTTGTAGTATTTTTGAGCACTACAACACCTGTAATTGAATAAATGCATAGAGAGGGAGAGGGAAGGAGAAAGAGAGAGAGAGAGAGAGAGAAGAAGAGAGAAAGACACAGGGAAAGAGAGATCCCCCTCTCCCTCCCTCTCCTGCTCTCTGTGCTTCAAAGCCTTTAGCATGGGGGGCCTCTCATTAAAAGTGTAGATCAGATGCAATAATAGTGTTATCTCCTCTGATCCTCTCATCCTCCTTCTCCCCTCTTAGACTTAGTCCTGATTTGGGTCAGATCTAGTCTTAATTTTGTCCTGGTTTAGTTCTGGTTTAGTCCTGACTTATTCCTGGTTTAGTTCTAGTTTAGTCCTGACTTAATCCTGGTTTAGTTCTGGTTTAGTCCTAGAGCTCCCTACACTTATTGTCCTCTGAAGTACATGAATATTGAAAGACCAGGTCAGGAGAGAGAGGATTAAGCAGAGAGAGCAGGAGAGGGACAGAGAGAGGGAGATATTTTGTGACATTGTAAAAAATGGGATAGATTTTCCAGTCTTTCATCTACCCACTCAGATCCCTCCTTCATGCTTCACAGGCCTGTTCCCCTGAGACACATTGGAGGAGTTTGTTTTTCACTTCCACTCAACATCAGCGCAGAGAGAGAGAGAGAGAGAGAGAGAGAGAGAGAGAGAGAGAGAGAGAGAGAGGAGAGAGAGAGAGAGAGAGAGAGAGAGAGAGAGAGAGAGAGAGAGAGAGAGAGAGAGAGAGAGAGAGAGAGAGAGAGAGAGAGAGAGAGAGAGAGAGAGAGAGAGAGAGAGAGAGAGAGAGAGAGAGAGAGAGAGAGAGAGAGAGAGAGAGAGAGAGAGAGAGAGAGAGAGAGAGAGAGAGAGAGAGAGAGAGAGAGAGAGAGAGAGAGAGAGAGAGAGAGAGAGAGAGAGAGAGAGAGAGAGAGAGAGAGAGAGAGGAGAGAGAGAGAGAGAGAGAGAGAGAGAGAGAGAGAGAGAGAGGGAGATTGAGAGAGAGAGAGAGAGCGAGAGAAGATCTGTTTAGATGAATGTTTGTACCTTTTTGAAGAAATTGTGGGGAAATAAAGTTTATAATGAATTAATTTATTCATACTTTATACTTTATTTGTGTTATATTGATACTTTGCAGCTGATATCATCCACATTCCATGTGGGTGTGCTAACTGTAGGGTTTGCTCTGTCTGAATTAGACTTTAATCTGAGCTTTTTTAACACAATCTGACCAGAAAGAGAAGATTTATCTGAACTACAGTTGTAGAAAATAGTAGTTGTTCAATGAGTCTCACCTTTTAGTATAAAATCCAACTCCAAAACAGGACCATGAACGCTCGCTCTGATCACAAGAACATGAAAAGATATTCTTTAAATCACTTTTGTATTTTTGAGTCTTGAGTTTTCAGAGATCTTAAAACTTATCAAGCTGTGTTTGCTAATGTGTTCAGGGTATCACCATGGTAACCTCTGAACATTCCTGCTATAGAAATAAATGCAGTACACCCCCAGCATGATGTTTTCTTTGCTCTTTTGTGGTATGCATTTAAAAACGTAGTCACTAACAATATATTTAAAAGTGCACTTCTGACTTCTAAGTCAGGGTTTGGCTCCTGCTTGTTTCCATGGAGATACTTTGCCTGTAATGTTCCACTGTATGGCATTAAACTTATCTATCTTGCATTTATTCAACTGCAGGTTTTTAATACAAAAAAAAAAAAAAAAAAAAACAACACACACACAAAAATTACCTGATTAACATGCATTCTTACTGTGAGCAGAGTCGCCTCTCCACAGATCTGATTAATAACTTCCAAAGAACATGAGATTCTTGTATCAGTTTAGTAGCTGCACTTATATACAAAATAATAATAATAATAATAATAATAATAATAATAATATAAAGCTGATCATGTTTAACATTGTCACTACTTTACTGCCCTCTGCTGTCTCTATGTCGATATCACAACAAAATAACAGCCCTCATCTCTTTCCCTCTCTCCCTCTGTCCTATTCCTTACACTCTCCCTTTCTTCTTCTTCTCCCCTCTGTTCCTTTTCCTTCCTCTCCTTATCTCTCCCTCTCTCTTCCCTTTCCCTCACATCTCCCCTGCCTCTCCTTTCTCCTCCATCTCCTCCCCTCTCTCCATGTCCCCTTCTCTCTCCTCTCTCCCTCTCTCTCCCTCCTCTCTCTCTCTCTCTCTCTCTCTCTCCCTCTCCCTCCCCCTTTCCTCTCTCTTTTCTCTCCCTCCTTTCTCTCTCCCCCTCACTAGTCATGTCAGTTGTTCATAAACGTCCTGGTTGAGTCCCCCTCGGTGGACTACCACACGTCCTTGGCCCAGAATGCATTGCAGGTGTGTGTCACACACCCGGAGCTTCAGAACGAGATGTACTGTCAGCTGATCAAACAGACCAACCGCCGCACGCCGCACAACTACTCCCTCACACAGGTCAGGGGCATGCACACTTTCAGTCATTTTCTCCAAAACAGACCTGGAGTTGTGTTTTGTTTTACACATGTTTGAGTATGTGGGGAAGCTGGCCAAAATGGTCAAAAGGAGGCAGACAAAAAAATGTCCATTTTAACCAAAAAATATTTATTTGTTCTTACACCATGGATTCGTGGGCAAAAAAAAAAGAGAAAAAATTACATATTTACAAAAAATAACTGTGCTTAAATAAAGGCAAAACCAACAGAAATTAATGAAACAAAGGAAAAACCCCATGTGCACACGGCTGCACTAGTGGTGAACCCCCGACTGGTGACTGAACTTCTCCCACTTTAGAGTTCCCAAGTCCCCTTTAAATAACAGTGCTCAAAATAAACTAGAAACACTGAAATATGAAAATCATACAAACAAAATCCATAAAACAAAAGAACTGAAAATGAGTCGTCCCTCCACATGGTCTGGGCCAAACCTTCCTCCAGAAACTACAAATATGGCTGACCAAGGTCATGCCCCCTCTTTTGTCTCCAGACCATATAGAGTAATAGCTAAGGTGGTAAGTTGTCTGTATAACAAAATGAGTAGATATAACTAGTGATGGTCACTGTTGGGCAAGTTACTTTGAAACTGTAATGCGTTATTTATTACCTATTACTGTAATTTCAAAGTAATTCGTTACATTACAATATTACTGCATTTAAAATGTAAGGCATTACATTACTATTGCATTACTTTAAGTTACTCTCACCAAAATAACTTTTGCGCTGTATATGGACTGAACCAGGACTAAACCAGGTCTAAACCAGGACTAAACCAGAGCTGAACCAGGACTAAACCAGAAGTGAACTAGGACTAAACTAGAACTGAACTAGGACTAAAACAGGACTCACTGTAGGGAAGGGCTCGAAGGTGACCGCAGGAGAAAGGAGCGGCTCTGCTCCACACCTCACGGAGGTAAGAGCGGCTGTCACCCGATCGCTCTTTATGGACACCCTGCTGCTTGGGCTCGCGGCCCTGATTTCAGCAACTATTTGCAGGTACCCGAGCCGGTGCAAGAGTCTGTTACAGCGCGTAACTTCTACCTTCCTTCAGCGTGTCCAGAAGTCCAACTTTTTGTGTGATGGTTTGCATCTTCCTCTGCCTTTTGGGTGCGAGCGCAGGAGCCTTTGTCGGTGCAGAACGTTTCGTCGACGTTGTGGGTTTTCGTCGGGGAGAAAACTTGCAACCGTACAGCACTTCAGAATCACACTGCTAGAGATTGAACATGTATTTAAATTTGGCAGCTGAACACATTCTGTACTGTACTGTACAGGAGACAGGAGTCCCTTGGCCAGTCAGGACGCAGCGGGAGGAACGCAATACGCATCATACAATGTAAAAAAAACAGGGCATGCAAAATTGCACAAAAATAATTAAATAAAAAATCTGCGAGACAGCGAAAAGTGAACTGCGATAGAGGGAGGGACGAGTGTAAACCAGGTCTAAACCAGAACTGACCCAGGTCTAAACCAGGTCTAAACCAAAACTGACCCAGGTCTAAACCAGGTCTAAACAGCGTGGAGTTCTTTGTCAGTCCTTTCGCCCGCGGTTACCTGAAGGTCTATGAGGGCGCATCTCCGGCGTTTCACCGCTGCTGATATCGAGGTGATTTTAGCGAATTTGTATGAAGAAAAACCCACCACTTCAATCCAGGTTAAAAAAAAACACTGTAACGCGCGTTGCTCACATTTGTACCGAGTAAAATATTACTATTTTTTCCCCTGTAATGCCTTACATTACTGCGTTACAGCAAAAAGTAATGCATTACTGTAATTCGTTACTTTTATAACGCGTTACTCCCAACACTGGTGATGGTGAGATAAAGCCTCATGAGGCATTGAACCACTTGAGCCAACTGGTTCGAGAAAGGGTTAATTTCTCAAAGTTTCATGTGCGCACGAACCCACCTACTGGCCAAGTGTATAATCACAGGCAGCTGTATCTGAACCACATCATGTGTGAGGCATTGAATTTTTGTGTCTATTATGTCTGTTGGGAATGACTATGAATTACAAAAAATGTAAGGCCAAATATAATTTTGTATGCATTCTGTGTGTCATTTTCCCAAAATGGTAATATTATAATATGGCAAGGTAAGCAGTTTTTCTGAAAATGGCAGGGGTGTGATCAGGCAGAGGACAGTGAAAGGGCATATGGAAGTAGGAAAAGGGCAAAATATGATATACAGGACAAGGGAAATTGTATTCATTTTTATTTAGAAACAAGAGTTTCTCAATAGTTTTTAATTTTAACCTATTTCTTTCTTTTTTATTTTTTTGACACAACCTCTCCAGCCTTTGAGAGACTATACACTCTATTCAAACTCTAGTATCCAAACTCTCCAAACTCTATCCAAACTCAACTGAATGTGACTCTCCTTCAAATACCCACATTTTGAATGGAGCCTGAGGGGTCTATATAACTGTAATAGCTTGCAGCAAAATCTGAACCACTTCCTGAAGCAATCACGTGGTAGCCGGGCAGCGAGGCTTCGAACATCATCTTTTTTGACTCCTCCCCTAATTGAAGCAAGCCTTGATATGTGTCTCGCGGAAACACCCCTTTCACTACTCAGCACAAGCTTCAAAGCCTGAGCACATCTCGTAACATCACTAGATATAACCAAATAAAACATATTTAAAGTAACTGGTGTGAAGTGATTAACTTAACTAAACAAAGACTAAATAAAACAAACCCATGATAGTAATATTTAGCTGTTTAGTTGATTATGGAAACAGATGTAAAATGAAATGAAATGTGAATAAATAGGGACAAAGGCCCTCTTTGTCACAGAGTAACCCTTTATTATTAGTCTGTCTACATCTCCAAAGCTCCAAATGCTCTGTTCTACCTTGTGATGTCATGAAGTGGTAGTTTTCAAGTGAACTGCCCCTTTTACCTTTAGATCAATAGAGATCAGCAATTCCAGAGCTGAAATAAACCATATGATTCTAGTGAAGGTGTATGGAGTTTACAAACTCAGTGGAGCGATTCTTGTATTACCACATGACATCACAAGGTGGAACAGAGTGTTTTCAGTCTGAGAGAAGAACTCAGCCTAAATATACAGTGTTTGTTTGTTAAACGTGTGAATGAAAAGTTGGTATATATACATTAGAGTAGGTAGGTGGTTACACACTTGCATAGCTCTTCACTTCACAATTTAAAGCTGTATTCTGGAACTTTTTTTCCTCTCTTGTACCCAGTGCTGGCAGCTGTTGTCTCTGTGTGTGGCTCTTTTCCTGCCTCAGCATCACTTCCTCTGGTATCTGAGACAGTACCTCCAGCTCCAGGCAGACCCACGGTGAGACCAGCCAGGGACTTTTTATCAGTGTTTTTATTTGTAATTCAATTTTGTGTTTATTTGTTGAGTTGTACATTATTTAAGTAGTTAATGTTGTAGCTTAATATATGTAATGTATGATAATGTATATAAGTAATTTGGACCAAAACTATGATTAATTTCACAGATAGTTTTGTCTACTTAACATATATTTCTGGTCCTTGACATGGACATGATAAGCTTAATATTCATAATGTCCACAACAGCAAATCAAATTAAATCCAGTCCAGTACACTTTATTTTTATAGCACATTTCATAAACAAAGACTGTTTCCAAAGTGTGCTGTACATAAAATAAAAAAAAATCTACAATTTGATCCAATAAAAACTAAAAATAATAATAATAATAATAATAATAATAATAATAATAATAATAATAATAATAATAATAATAATAATAATTTCGTCCCACAGGAGTGAGGTGGGTAAATATGCGGTGTATTGTCAGAGATCGGTGGAGAGAACTCTACAGAATGGAGAGAGAGAGGCCAGACCTTCACGTATGGAGATTGTGTCCATTCTTTTGAGGAACCCCTATCACCACTCACTGCCCTTCAGTATCCCTGTGCACTTCATGAACAACACCTACCAGGTCAGAGTTGCACAAGAACCTTGACAGCTATTAAAGGGGCACTATTTGACTTTTCTGGTGGAGGGTGTGCCACCTGCTTGTCTCCATGGAGATGTCATGCTTTCCACTATGTGTGGCCAGACCTCCTCAAAACCTGATCTCGTTAGCTCTCTTTTGCTGAGCGCATCTGAGCCTAATGAAGATTTGGATGGGAGACCGCTGGGAAAATCAGGTGCCACAGTGGGGCGCCAGCAGGAAAACTGTTGTGTCTTTAGGCAAGACACTTTACCAACATTGTCTAGTATGCAAGTGCGGTGTGCGTGAGTGTTGGTAGTGGTCAGAGGGGCAAATGGCACAGATTGGCAGCCTTACGTCTGTCAGTCTGCCCCAGGGCAGCTGTGGCTACAATAATCTCACCACCACTAAGTGAAGAGTGACTGAATAATGCACCAAATTGTGAAGTGTCTGGAGAAGTGCTATATAAGACAAATTTATTATTATTATTATTATTATTATTATTATTATTATTATTATTATTAATAATAATAATAATAATAATAATAATAATAATAATAATAATAGTAGTAGTAGTAGTAGTAGTAGTAGTAGAATAGAACTTAGATGTGTTTTATTAATCCCTTTTAGGAAATTATTTTGTTGCAGTGGCTCATTTTACAACTGCACTCATCTAAAACAATCTTACACCAAAACAAAACAAAACAAAACAAAAAACTGAACTGTATTTCCCCTAAAGCAGAAAAGCAAAAAGGGGATCTAACCCTTCTAATATCCTTTCTTCGGCAGGTGGTGGGTTTTGATGGCTCCACCACAGTGGAGGAGTTCTTAAACACTTTAAACCAGAGGATCCAGATGAGGAAGCCTCAGCTCACTGGGTTCTGTCTCTTCACTGATGATCCTTCAGGAAAAGACCTGGAGCACTGTCTCCAGCCCACAGCAAAGGTACAGAATTAACAGTTTAAAGATATAAAAGTGTTAAAAGCATGTGCGTATGTATTCCCTTCTTACTACAGTGTCAAATAAGACACATGCTTATAGCTGATGGTCACTGAGTGTTTCTGTCTGTGTTGTTTTAGATCTGTGATGTGATTTCCAAATGGGAGCAGGCATTAAAGGAGCTACAGCCAGGAAAGAATGAAGCAACGCGCATCGTCCGCTTAACTTATAAAAACAGGTATGAGATTCAAGCTGGAGTGAATTCTTTAATTTCATGTTCATATGGGATGTACACTTTTTAAAAATTAATTTCTGTTAGTCAGTGAGCCGAGAAGATTCTGGAACAGACCAAAAAAAAAAAAGGATAACTGAATCTCAAACCAGCTTGAAATCTGACTTTCCTTTGTGTAGAGCTTGTTCCTCTTATAATGAGAGTACAGAGACAATTAGAGACAGTTAGAGGAGAACAGGAGCTTCAGCTTTTGCTTCAGACAGAGTCCAGTTTTTTGTCTGACCTTCAAAGTTTTCAGAAACAGATTTAATTTGAATTGAGTCATTTTAGTCAGATGTAGAAGATAAACTTCACCTCTGGCAAAGTTGAAGCAAACATTATTTATAATTTGCTTATAATTTTCTAAAAGCCTGTCATCTCTGTTTTCCATTTGTCCAGGTTGTGCTTCCGCTCTCAGGTGAAAGGAGAGACAGAGCGTGAGCGCCTCCTTCTGGCCTATCAGGTGAATGGTGAGGTTCAACAAGGACATTTTCCTGTGAACAAGGAGCTGGCAATGGAGGTGGCTGCACTCATGGCGCAGGTCAGTCACTGCAAATACATTTTGAAGGTGCATTTTGTAACTTTTTGGTCGCAGGTCTGTCACCTCCTTGTTTCTATGGAGATGTCACTGCTCTGCCTTGAATGTTCCACAATATGACATTAAAGAGCTCTACTTTACATTTATTCAATTACAGGTGTTTTTTATGGCTCAAAAATACCTAGAAACACAGACATTCTGACTGTGAGCGGGGTCACCTCTCCACAGATAAACATAGACAAAGATAGACAAAGTAATAACATCTCTTTGGAGAACAGCGTTTGATGGAGCCTCCACCAGAAAAGTTACACAATGCAACTTTAAATTATTTTACATAATTTTACATATTATATATATATATATATATATATATATATATATATATATATATATATATATATATATATATATATATATATATATATATATATATATATATATATATATATATATATATATATATATATATATATAAATCTCCCCCATTGTAGGTTGAACATGGGGATCTAGAGCGCCCCCTGGTGTCTGCCTCTGGTTCTGCCCAGCCCAAGTCTCAGCTGATTCTGATTCAGGCTTTAGAGAAGTTTTATCCCAAAAGATACAGACAGGACCTCAGCGCAGATCAACTCAGGTAAGGTTTTTACTTTTTATTTATTTATGTGTATTTATGTCAAAACCTTGAATTAAAACTTGGATTGAAATTGAAAACATCCTTTTTTTTTTTTTTTTAAGACCTATTAGTAAAATATTGAATCACTTGTTTACTCTCATATTCAGTTTTTCAAGGTGCTCAGAGTTGTTTTACAGTTTTGTGACACACTCAAACTAGACAGATGCATGCAAGTGTCTTGCTTAAGGAAACAACAGCAGTTTCCCTTACATGTACTACTACATGCCCAACCCTGCTTAGCTTCAGTATGTTCTATTCATTGTGTGTAGTATTAGTATTATTCTATATTTCTGAGGTTAAACAAATATATAATGTGATCTGACAGTTTTCATAAATAAAATGAAACAACCTGTTTTATTTCTCTCCTTCTTTCTCCTTCCCTCCGCTTTCTCCCTCTCTTCTTCTTTCTATCTCATCCTCTCTCTCTCCTCCTCTCTCTCCCTTCTTCTTCTCTCTATCCCCTTCCTGTTTCTCTCCTCCTTTCACTCTTCTCTCTCCTTTCTTCTTCTCTCTCTCTCACGTCCCCCCCTCCCCTACTCTTTATGTTTCCTCCTTTCTCTGTCCCTCTCTCTCTCTTTCCCCTTCTCCCTCACCTAATTCTCCCCTTCTCTCTCTTTGCCCCCCTTCTTCCTCTCCCTCACTCTTTCTCTCTCCCTCTCTCTCTCTCTTTCCTCCCTCTCTCCTCTCAGAGACCTGTTGGAGCGTTTTCTTTGTAAGTGGGCATTGCTTCGTGGTTGCAGTAGTAGTTCTGAGTGTGTGTGAGGATTTATCTCACTGTGGCCAGAAAGTGGCCGCTGTTCGGTGCCAAACTCTTCTCTGCAAAGGTAAAACACACAAGTGATTATGGAGTAACTTGTTTAGAGGTGCCATTTTGAGTAAATATTTTGTTCTGAAACGTTAATTATTACAGATTTACTACAACCTTGTTTTCTTTCAGAGACTGATTTGATTTGGTGCTATGATTTTGATTTGCTTAAAGGACTTGTATCACCCAAAATTGACTCTTGTGAGCCATTTCTCCTCAAAAACACACCTGGAGATGTATTTTGTTTAATTCACACATGTTTGAGTAACTCCTTATTATTAGTCTGTCTACATCTCCAAAGCTTCAAATGTTCTGTTCCACCTTGTGTTGTCATGAAGTGGTAGTTTTCAGCTCCTTTTACCTTTATTTCAATACAGAAAAATCCCGCACACCGTCTTACTTGCAAACTGTGAAATTTATTAGGACAAACTGTGCAACGTTTCGGCACTAGGCCTTCGTCAGGCAAACAGAATGAGAGCTTCTTCTTATTCTATGATCGTTGTATGATGATTTCATTATTATTATTTGTATTATTATTACACTATATGTTGACTGTCTTTGTTTTTTTTGAATTATGGGGTTTTGTGTGCACTGTTTCTTCATGACCTGTCACCCTTGGGTGCTTGCCACACCCTATTTAAGGTGGCCACCTGAGCTCTCATTCTGTTTGCCTGACGAAGGCCTAGTGTCGAAACGTTGCACGGTTTGTCCTAATAAATTTCACAGTTTGCAAGTAAGACGGTGTGCGGGATTTTTCTGTATGTTCTGGGGCTGCTCCCTCTCCTCCAACGCACCTGTCTCTAGTAGTTGATGTGCGAGGCTCTCATTCTCTCATACCTTTAGTTCAATAAAAATTGGCAATTCCAAGTCTAAAATGATTCAAAGGAAGGTGTATGATATTTAAAAGCACAGTTTTTGATATGACATAAGAAGGTGGAGTGGAGTGTTTTTAAATTTTTCTTTTTGAGAAGAACTCAGTCTAAATGTGCAGGGTTTGTGTGTTAAACATGTGTAAATGGAACAAAACCCAACTCCAGGTCTCTGTGTGATGAGGGAACGACATTAGACCAGATCAGAAAACAGTGTAATATGGACCCTTTAATGTAAATTTAATGTTAAATGAAATGTGTGTGTGTGTGTGTGTGTGTGTGTTGTTTCCAGCCTGTTCCTCCGTGTTCACTGGAGCAGACTCAGGTTTGGCTGGCAGTCAGTGAGGATGGCCTGTGTGTTCTTGACTTGACAATGGTGAGTTGTGCAGATATGTTTGTAGATAAATCACAACTTAAAACTTAAACTTAAATGAATGAAAGAGAACATGTGGAGACTAGAGGCAGACCCCAGATCACAACAAAGGAACAAAGAAACCAGCACGTTTACACATGTCTCATGAAGCAGCCACAATTTATTATGGTTTGATCATCAAAAAACAGGTTGAATGATTATGGGTTTACTCAAAATCTTTTAAACTAATGGGTTTTTACTTTTAAACTAAAGTGAAGTTTCTAGTTAACAATGACTGCAGTTACACACACACTCGAAATCTGATTATTGTCAGATTGTTTGGAGATCAGATTTTATTTTTCTTTAATTCTTTTTATCTATTTAATTCTTTTTTAGTACTGCTTTTATTTATTGATTTTTATTATTTTTATTTATTGATTTTATTCATTGTTTTAAATATTTTTATCTATTGTTTCTATCAGTTTCTTTTGTCCAGAACATAATTCTACTGAGTTTTAAAGTTAAAGGTTTTACACTGCCGTGTGAAGCACTTTGGAAACTATCTTGTTTATAAAATGTTCTATACAAATAAAGTTGGATTGGAGAGGATTCTTAAAAATCACAATTTAAAAGCAAAATTATCTGATTTCTTCGGGATTATTGTCCATTTAACACTCACATTTTGCATTTTATTTGAATTATCATTTAAATACATATACATTTATTCAGGGGTTTTATAGCAAAGAATAACAAGCATTCTGACTGTGAGCAGGGTTACCTCTCCACAGATCTGACCTTTAACTTGGTTTGGTTTGGTCTCCATGAAGATAGGTTTACCATACTGTGAAATATTCCAGACAGATGGAAAGTAGAAAGTCCTTTAGAAATAATTAATGAACTAAAATAAGTCTTTGCTCCACAGCACCTCCTGGTGACGTACCCGTACCAGTGCGTGGTGACGTTTGGGGGCTGCAGGGAGGACTTTGTGTTGGTGACGACGCAGCAGAAGGAACCTGGAGCTGGGAAGAAGAGTGTGGAGAAACTGGTATTTACTATGGCCAAACCAAAGGTACAGGGCATGGGGTTTGGGCCTAAATAACATACAGTAGCTACTTACATTTCGTTTGAATTCAGAAGGTTCTGGAATCGGACCACAACTTGAGAGGATGACACTCATTTGTTTCACATGCCCTCTTCAAAATTCTTGTAACATTCAAAACAAAATGTATAACGTCTTTTGCCTAAGATAAGTCATAGTTTGGTGCGTCTGTTGTAAATTCTGTAAAAATCTGCTCTGTTTCTCAGTTCTTTGTATAGATTCTTCTCCTTTTTTTATGTGTAAGCAGCTATGTTTGTTTTTTACACAAACGGAACATTCTCTCTGATTGGTTTACCCACCTTTCAGTCACCCCCCCCTGAATTCAGGGGAGACAGGACACAGCTCCAGATCCACTCGTCTCTGTGAAGTATTTGCAAAGTGTGTGGTTCTGCCTGCACAGTTAAACTTAATCTCAGCCCTTCTCACTCTGCCTCCACACGTGTCTTTTTAGTGTAAATCTCCATTCAAAACATTGAGTTGTTTTGCTGCTATTGAAACTGAAAGTTTTCTTTTTCTTTTTCTTTTAGAAAGAAATTTTATATATATATATATATATATATATATATATATATATATATATATATATGTGTGTGTGTATATATATATATATAGTTAAAGTAAGTTAAACAGTGCTTCCACACTAAAAATACTGTTATTGTGTCTTTGGGTAAGACATTGCACCCATTGCTTTTGTTTATATGTGTGAATGCATACAGTAGTGGCTGGAGGGATTGATGGCAGTCTCACTTACATCAGTTTGTCCCAGGGCAGCTGTGACTTCAAAAGTAGCTTACCACCACCAGTGTTGGGAAGTAACTGAATACATGTGCCATATTTTTTGGACTATAAGTCGATCTGGAAAATTTATTTTATAAAATCAGAGACCAGGAACCGATATTTCATGTTGAAAGTCAAGTTGTAGTAATAACAATAGAAGAGAGAACAACAGACTGTTAACGTCACATATGAACAGTTCTTCAGATAATTATAGCATAAACAACAGAACACAACAAGTTTACCAAACTCTCCATCTCACTGCAAATCACTAAATCCATTGAAGTGACACTGAGCAACTCTGCGACCTCCGGAGGTAAACGGAGCGCCACTTCCTCTTCTGTGTAGCTTTCATCAGACTCAGCATCAGTTCTAGTTAGAATTATTCCAGCCTTTCTGAATCCTGATAGGATGGTTTCGGCTTTGTCGATTCATCCATCGAACCCAGGAAAGTTGCATGGCATACCCTACCAGTTGCCGTGAAGCTGTGTTCTCCATCCCCGCCTTTCGCCAGTCCTTCACAAGTTTCTCGCTCACTTCATACTTTCTTTCTGCTGTTTGATTACCGTTTTCGGCTGCATATTTCGCTACTTGCAGCTTGTAATCTGCAATATATGATTTTCTGTTTGGGGACATTTTGTGTTCAGTCTTCTCAGTCGTCTTTATAAGTTTGTTTAAATTTTCAATTTTCAGTGGTACAGAAGTAATGGTGTGATCGACTGACATGATACAGACAGGACAGAGGTTCTTTCTGCAGGAGAAAGCACAGTAGAGCCAAGTGACAGTGGTACAGGCGTAATAGGCGCAGCAGATACTGGCACACAAGACTAGAGCGCCCTCTCATGGCTGTCAGTGTGAAAATTTTAACATATAAGTCACAGCGGAGTATAAGTCTCAGGACCACCCAAACCATGAAAAAAAGTGCAACTTATAGTCCAAAAAATACGGTACCAAGAATAAATATTTTGAATAGTAATTTTAAGTACCTGTATTCTATTTTCTCTTTTTCATTTGCTGGTGTTCAAGTAGTCGTAAAAAAAAGGTGACGGCACTTAAACACTCAATTTAAGCTTCAAACTGCCCATAACTAGTGAGAAAAATAGAAAACAGCTCATGTGGAGAGTTCAAGCACAATTTTTCCATCTCCAGTTTGTGATAGTGAAGACATAAAAAAGTGGTGAAACAAATACAAAGCTGTTTTTAATCCTATGGTGCAGCTTTATACTATAATTTAAAAGCAACTCGATGTAAAAGTATTCAAAGTATTGAGAATACAGTACTCTGATTGGACCATGTATCAGAATACATTAAAGCGTTTTAATTATTTGTGTTTTTTATGTTATTCTATTCCCAGATTTTGGAGCTAACATTACTAATGGCTAGCTACATAAACCACTGGAGTCCCGGCGTTTCCTCCTCCCCCCATGAGAGCCCCGCCCACTGGGACACAGACAGCCCCCACTTCCCCTCCATGAACTATACGACCAAGGGACCCACGCTACTGTGAATGACGCTAACAAAACCACTCAAAAAGAACAGACTGAAGAGAAATTAACTACTACTGCTTCAATAGTAGTGATTATGAATGGCTCTATAAAG
>NW_026570971.1:36681919-36719892 GCF_026225935.1 Boleophthalmus pectinirostris | reverse complement strand
ATTTTAGTTTTTCATATCACATATTTACATTCACAAATTATTAGTATTGTAGAACAGAACAAATTGTCAGACCAACCAAATAAAAAGGCTTTGTTTTGATTGTAAGATTTCCATTTTTAAACATGTGTCTCAAGTGAGAATGTTATTCGTTCCATAACCGAATTTCGTTGATTATTTCAGCCCATTCTAAAACAGTAGGTGCTTTGTCCTGTAGCCATTTTCATGTGATCTTGCTGGCTGCTTGTAGTATCTGAAGAAGGTATCTGTCTTTTTATTTTTTCAGCCTAGTTGTTATGTTTCCCAACCTAAATACACAAAAATTTTCCTCCAATTGCAGTCCTGTAATAAGCTTAATGTTACAATGGTTTTACATATATTTAACCAGTCACCATCAGTGATCCCTGCCTCCTTTTCCCATTTTTGTTTAATATATATGGTAGAGTTTGTTTTTCTTGACTGTAAAACAGAGTATGTGGAGTAGATTTGCTTTTTAGTAAGTTTTCCTTTACACACATCTAAAAAAAGCCCAATCAAGGCATCGCTCTCTTGGTTTTGGGGTCTGATATTTGCATTAAAATGATGTCTCAGCTGGAGATACCTAAAAAAAAAAAGTCATCTTTCTTCAATTTGAATTTATCTGTTAATTGTTGAAAGCTTTTTTTTTTTTCCCCCATCGGCTATTATTTTCCAATATGCAGTGATACCTATACTGCACCAGTAATGGAATTTCTTATCAGTTTTCGAAGGAGTGAATTGGGTGTCATATGTTGGGTAACCCCCTTTCAGCAGACTCATGTCTGAGCTCTTTGAGCCCCTTCAGTGGTGTTTTTATGTCACCATTTCCATTATGTAAAAGTAACTGTATCTTTTGTTTATCTCCTAAAATAGATGGAAGTCGAATGCCAGCCTCTGCTTGATCAGTTCCATTCCACTAGGCATCATTAAAAGTGTCACACCACAAAATCAAAACTCTAAGCTGTGTGGCTTTATAATAACTTTCAAGACATGGGAGAGCCATGCCTCCATCTTTTCTAGTTAATTGCATTGTCTCATATTTTATTCTTGGTCTTTGTTTGTTCCAAATAAAATTTGAAATCATTCTGTGTTATTCAGTAAATTGCCTTGAGGACACCTTAACTGTTAATGCCAGAAATAAAGAAGGTTTGGTAATACAGTCATTTTTATCAGTTCAATGTGTAAATTCAATGAATGTAACCATCACTCTAAATCTGCTTTTATACTAAATGTTAGCTTTTAACACTGCGTGAGTTGTGTGCTCCTCTGTGTCTTTTATTTATTGTTTTTTTTTTATCTATTTTTTAGTGCAACCTTTTAGAGCCCGACCGATATGGATTTTGTGTGGCTGATATGAAACCGATATAATGGGAGCTGGAGCTGCCGATAGCCGATATAATCGCCGATATATTTAGTGATGTAAAAATTCACTGTAAATCTTGAATTGTTAAAAAAACTTAGGTTTGGCTCTAGTGGATTCTAAATTGGGTTTATTTAGGCAACATTTATTGTTATTCTGACTCTTATGTCATATTTACAGACAGTAGATTGGCCTAATGGCATTTTGCATCACATTCTAGCTACTAGTGATGGGTATTCCATTTTTTTTTTTTGGAGAACCGGCTCTTTTGGCTTGGCTCACTAAAGCAGCTGGCTCTTTCGGCTCCCAAAGGACTCTTGAGATTGTTTTGTTGCAAGCAGGACTAAACCAAAACTGAACCAGGACTGAAAAAGGACTAAACCAGGACTAAAACAGATTTAAACCATGTGTAAAACAGGACTAAACCAGAACTGAACCAGGACTGAGTGTCGAGACTCGGTCTCTCCCTCACTCGAGCCCAAGATTAGTCCTGGTTTATCCATTTTATGCTGAACTGAAGCCAAATATGCAATTTTTTTATTTTTTTTTTTTTATCCTATGCACACGCAGATTTCTGGAAGTTTCGTTTTTAGGCACTGCTGCTGTCAAACTACGGGTCTACAAGCGGCTTGAAGAGAAAAAGTGAGAAAAAGAGAAAACACGGCTCCCAATAAGAAACATGCTCCCATTGTTTGCTTCAAAGGGCCTCTTCGCGACCGACCCATAACTCCTAAATAGTAAGGAAACTACCGCTATTAGCCTTTAGCGGTAATTAATTATATGCATAAATGTGGATCATTCACACGTTTATTCACAGCTCATTTACATATCAATGCTGGTCCAGTAACAAATATACGGCCAATATAGTCACTTTACAATTGGCCAATAGAAAACAGCCTGTTTATGTGCGGGATCTACAGCAGCTAATCGCTAATAACAAATAGCCAAAACTAGCTTCAAAGTCGATGTATTTCCAACACTCACACTTTGGAGACTGTTTTGTTTATAAAATGTACGATACAGATAAAAGTAGACTGGATTTCCAGAGACTCAGTAAGAAAACCCAAAATACTGTAACTCAAGCATATGTCCAAAGTGTAAGAGTCTGGCAGAGTCTGGACATAATATCTGATTTATAATTTGAAGTGGGTGACAGTAGCTCAGTTGGTAGCATTTGCCCAGCTATCTGAAAGTTGGTGGTTCGAATCCTGCTTTCGTCATTTGAGCATTAGATCCACTGACCCACAGGTTGGCGGTGTGATTCCAGCTCCCACAGATGAATGCTGCTCTTGTGTCCTTGGGCAAGACACTTAACCCACCTCGCTCTCAGTGTTTTGAGTACACTGGTGTATGAGTGTGTGTGTGAATGGGTGAGTGGTTAATTTATGTAAAGAGCTTTGAAGGTGGAAAAGCGCTGTATAAAAAAACAAGGAAGAAAACAAAGAAGGATTCCACTGTTTCATTCTAAAGATGGTTGATCAAGAGAACTCAAACTATTATTATTCAAGCAGAGGTTCAAAGTGTAAGAGGAACTGTCTAGACATAACATTTGATTTATAATTTGAAATAAATATAACTGAAGTATAAATAATGTTAAAAAAAAATAAAAAATCTGGTATTTTCAAAAATTGACCAAAAAAAAAAAAAAAAAGAAAGAGAGAAATCCTAAACCATAGCTGACGGAGTTGTACATAAAAATTTCAAATCACTTAAATATTTTCAGTTAATATATACTAATATATTAATATATACAGTATTTAAATGTTTTCATGAATATTTACAGTCCTTTTGACAATCTTTAATTTGCGTCTAAGATTCTTTTAGTATTCTTAATTCTAATTATCTATTCTCAATACTATTCTCAAAAATACTGTGCAGACATGTAATTGTAACTGTGTTTTGTCCGTATCACTTCACTTCTATGGCGTTTGAAAATATTTCTAAATTTCTCAAGTTAAAGAGCGGCCGATGCACAGGCTTAAGTTGTCCACAAGATGGCAGTATCTCCATGCTCTATATTTCCTTCAGAGACCATCAGCGATGTTGTAAGCCTTTTTGAATTATGTGCCAATTAACTGCATTATTTTTTATCTATCAAATCTTTACTATAAAATATAAATTGTAATAAAAAGTAAAAATATATAGGTCAGTATGTGTAACTTTAAAGGTGCACAATGCAATCTTGCAATTCTGTGGGCATCCACCTGTTTCCATGGAGATATTATTGCTTTGCCTGGAATGTTCCACAATATGGCATTTAAACTGTCATGATGTAAACAGGTGACGCCATCAGTCCATGTTACGATCTGTGGAAGGGTGAAACTGCTTATACTATATTAAATATTTTGAAAAATTTGCATTTTTTCTAAAGTTGAATGCCATACTGTGGCATTTTCAAAGCAGTATCATCTCCATGGAGACAAACAGGTGGTGTACGCAGAAAAAGATCCACAGTGCAGCTTTATTTAAACATGCTGTAATGTTTTTGTTATTTCTTTGGCATAAGGAAGCGCGTTCGGGGAAACTGATCCTTCTGTTCTAAATGGACTGTGACCAAAGGCGAGTGATTGGACTCCAAACCGGTTTAGATCCTGGTTTAGACCCCGGTCCAGACCACAGTCCAGACCCTGGTCCAGATCCCCCTGGCCTTTAGCAAGAAATAGACTTTACACTGGGGTCTGTAGAATAAATAAAGATACTGAGGCTAAATGATGGAGAGGAGGAAATGAGGAGAAGAGGTTAAATAAATCCACAAGAACAAAGTGGAGTTTTATTATCAAAGGTGCAGAGATGCCAAAAACTGTACTTGAGTAAGGGGCACATTACTTCAAAATATTAGTTTACTATTATAATACTAAAACATAGAAGGACCAAGTAGTGGTCTAAGAAAGTACACAACTAGAGTACATTTGGGAAATCCAATGGAACAAAGTGGATTTTATTATCAAAGGTGTAGAGATGCCAAAAACTGTACTGGAGTAATAGCATTATGACTTAAAAATATATATATTCTGAGTATATTAGAATAAAAGGTGTAGAAAAGCTGAAAACTGTACTCACATGAAAGTAACTTAACTTCAAAAATATTTGGAGTATATTAAAGTATTAAAAGGTGTAGAGAAGCCAAAAACTGTACTCAAGAAAGAGTATTGTTACTTTAAAAATATAGAATATTAGAGTATATTATTATTATATTAAAAATAGAAGTACAAAGTAGTTACTCAAGATAACACACAAGTAGAGTGAAAAAGTATTTGGGAAAACTATAAGAAATACTACACATGGCATAAGATCTTTGTGCTGGATCATCATCTTTGTAGATTTTTCAAAAAAAGATTTTAACAAAAAAGACATGTTTTAAAGTGCAAACAACAAGAAAAAACTAGACTAGTTTGCATGAGCTCACTACAGTACAGCTTAGCTGCATCACTGTCTTATAAACTGCTATAGAAACATCAAATCTGAAGGAGCTGCAAGTAGCTCAAATGTTCAAATCATTTCATATTGTCACATAAAGCTCTTGTCACTTCAGACTTACTCACAGTGGGAAGAGGAAACACAACTTTGACCAAATGGACCCAGAGCCACAGAAAACTGTGATCTGGACTTTAAAAACACAGGAAACACCACAATAGTAATAGTATAGACTTAGCCTTAGACAAACATTTACATAATTACACCAGTCTCTTGCTATTTTTTATTGCCACTTTTTTGTATATTTTTTTTACTCTCGTTATTATAATATATTGTGTGAGCTACTGTGTCCAACTAATTTCCCTTGTGGATCACTAAAGTCTGTCTAATTGTTTAAAAGTTTAACTGAGGAATTAATGTGGAATGTAGAATGTTATTAAATCATATTGAAACCCATTTAAGTCACACCTACTGTTTTCCTTTTGTATTTTTATGAACTGCCCTAAACCTCCAAACTAATACCTCTGTAACACACTGTCTTAACAAAACATCACAGAATCTCTCTTTAAATGTCTGTTTATTTAGTTTTTCGTCTTTCGGAAGTGTCCCGGCCTCTCGCTTCCTCTCTGGAGACTGATGCTTTGACTGAAACCAGTAGTAGTAGTAGTAGTTGTAGTAGTTGTAGTAGTAGTAGTAGTTGTAGTAGTTGTAGTAGTAGTAGTAGTTGTAGTAGTAGTAGTAGTTGTAGTAGTTGTAGTAGTTGTAGTAGTTGTTGTTGTTTGTAGTAGTAGTAGTTGTAGTAGTAGTAGTAGTTTGTAGTTGTAGTAGTAGTTGTTGTTGTTGTTTGTAGTAGTTGTTGTTGTTTGTAGTAGTAGTAGTAGTTCTTCCTTGTTCTTCCACAATGCGCCTGATGATTCCCTCCACCGAGTGCTCAGAGGCTGGGGCTTTGATCGGGCTCCCGGTGGCATCTTAGAGACAGATGTTTGGATGACCTCATGCCTGAATGTTGATTATGAATTTGGGATGGAGCTGCAAGATTAATCACAATCCAAATCACAATTTGAATTAGTGAAGCACAAAGGCTGCAGTTTTGAAGTAATGTTATTTCCTCCACAAACAATAAAATCTTCAGTTTTATTCTGCATAAAACTGCTAAATCTCTGTAAACATGTTCTGAAATGTCCCTGTGTGTTAGATGCCCTTTATTTCTACATTTATCAGATTAACGAAATGTCATGTCATGTAAACAGTTCGGTAATCTGACTTCTCTCTGATAGTTCTTGTGCAGATTTTGAAGAGGAAAAAATGTGCAAAAAAACAAACAAACAAATGTGACAAAGACAAAAATAAAACTATTAAAAGATTAAAAGGGTTATTTTTGAAGCTGATTGTACTTTATCTTCCAAACAACAGCTTCTCTAAAAATCCAACGAACAGAGATGGGTCGAGCAGCCAAAAAATGTACTTGATCAGATTTTGGTGTTCAGTCTTTTCAGGTTGAGGGAGTAAAAGTTTCTAACATTTTGGAGCTATAGTTTAGAGGGGGACAGAGGGGGGAGTCAGGGATGAGTCGGGAGGGGATTCGGGGGGGAGTCAGGGGGGAGTCAAATGGGAGTCAGGGCTGATTGGGGCAAAATGAGCCATGATTCTGATGCCAGTGAATCCACCAGTTACTTGTCTCCATGGAGATGTTATTGCTTTACCTCCAATATTCCAAATTATGGCATTACATTTTTCAATCTCCATAGAAACAAGCAGAAGGCACCACCAGTTTCTAGATCTGTGGAGAGGCGACTACATGCACTCACAGTCAGAATACTGGCTTTTAAAGCTGTTTTAAGCAATAAAAAACCCATAATTGAATAAATGCATTTTTCATTTTACTTGTCAAGTTGAATCTACTCAAATAAAGTCAAATGGTGCCCTCCCTGTGTGTCAGATGCCCTTCCTGTGTCTCCATGGGGTGCATAAAAATGTCTAACCCTGTAGTTTAGATCTGTATAAACATGTTCTGAAATGTCCCCGTGCATGTGTCAGATGTGTCAGATTTTTCTTAAATTCAGTCATGTTAACTTGCCTAAATATTGTTTTCTGCAGTGTAACAGCCTGAGCTAATGACACATGCTTCTTTATTCCAGTTAAAAAGAGGATTTCATATCAAGGATGTCAGGTTTATCTGTGGGCTCGGTCAAGCAGAAGTGAACAGCAAGGCCAAAAATTCAAGTTAATGCATCTGATATAAAAATGTATTCAACAGATACATATGTACTCTAGTTTATGAAACTGTTGACCTTTTTTCTGTACCATTTTTGGTTCTAAAGTTCCATACATTTTAAACAGACCATGTATGAAACATGGAACAAAAATTATTTCCCAAATTTCAAAGACCTGCAAATCATGTAAATAAATGGATGTATTTCATCATATTTTGTGTTATTCCATCTTTGAACTGTTGATGAAGGTACAGGATTTACAAAAAAAACAAGTATTTAAAATGATAAAAATTTGCTTAGAAGGACTGACATATTTTATAGAAATAGTTACTTTTCATTTTGAAGCAATATTAAAGTATTCAGAAGAAAAAAAGCAACAAATTATGCAAAATCCTGCACCTTCTACTTGCTTGAACAATTTTCCCTCCATTGCTTTTCCCTCCATTACCATGACCTTTCTTAATAAAAAATCTCATGACTCAAAAAGTAAGAGGTTTTTCAACGTAATCTTGTACCATATGGTAGAAAACTATATGAAGCAAATATTCAAACCAGTTTGTTAAGGATATGTAAGTGAGAACCAAGAGTTATCACTGTTTGTATTTATTGCCCAAAAAGTGCTGCATATTTCATTCCCTCCGTTACCAACATGAGTTTTAAAATTTTTTGTCAACAACTTGAAAGAATATCACAGGTTTAACTTGACCCTGTTGGAGTGTTAACTCTTTCCTACATTCTGATACTTTACTTATTTCAATAGTCCCTCTAGTTTCTGAATAAGAGCTATTTGAATGTCAAAAATCTGCCCGTTTCCCTCTGTTACTGCTTGACCGGCTCCTGGTTAACTGTGTTGGTGTGTCCTGATGTTGTATTTTCCTGCTGCAAAGCTTCAAACAGGGATGGGACGATAAAAAATATTGTTTATCATGATGAAAATAATCGTTCTTGGGACATTTTACTGTACATAATCCTGGATTTCAGAATAATCCAAAAATAGGGCTGTTGTCATAGCTATTAGCAATTTAAAACAAAATATTATATCTCGTATAAAGGGGAAAAGTCCTCAAAATGTTGCATATTTGCATGAAGCTAGTCACATTTAGAGGAGTGGGGATTAGACAGTGGGAAATACAAAAGTGTAAGTTTTCACTGTCAAGAATCATGAATAATAATTTGATATGATAATAATAATGATAATTTTTCTACACAAAAACATGAGACATTGTGATCTGTAGCTGCGTTTTTAGCCAAAATTTTCTTGTAAAAAGTTTGAAAAGCACCAGTCTGTAATGCTCACAAATTTTTCTCTGCTCGTTTGTCCTTTTGAGGCTGGTATTAAAACGTATATTAAACAAGAGATTTTTCCTCCCAATGCTTTAAACTGGATCTTTCTGACAGAGTTAGTTTGTTACACTGAAGTCTCACATGTCAAAATGACAGTGTGTACATCTGTCTCAAGTCTGCTTTACATTTACTTTACACACTTTTTCCTTTCCTGTAAAATCTGTCTCTTCTGTCCCTTCAGAATAAAAGTTTGTGAATTTTATTGTATTTTACTTTTCTTGTTGCTGTCATTGCTTTGTCTTTAATGAAGGAAGTAAAAAAGTAAAAGTACTATACATGTAATATAGGTATCTGAACTTTTCAGTGTATACTTTTGAAAGCTGTATATTTTATTCCACTACACTTTTGAACAGAACTGAAACGTAAAACAAATTTTCTTTATGGTTTGAGACTTTTTTTTGTAGTACTATTAATCTGATTTAACATCCCAACATTGAGCAAACCAACTATATGAAAACACAAAAACAGCTCCAAAAATGAAGAAATCAAATCTAAAAATATCTGTGAAATACTTGTACTTCTTACGCTGAAAGTAGTAGATTTCGTTATATGATTTTTTTTTTTTGCTAACTAAAGTCTGTCTCTGTCCCTTCAAAATAAAAGTTTCTGAATTTGTACTGTATCTTTTCTTGTTGATGTCCTTGCTTTATCTGGCATGAAGGAAGTAAAAAAGTAAGAGTACTATACATACTATATAGGTATCTGTACTATACGTAAGTGCATTTTACAGTGTATACTTTTTACTTTTACTTTAATACATTTGAGAGCAGGCATGTGTAAAAAGTACTAGTTAAAAGTAAAATGTACTCTTCTTTATGGTTTGAGACTTGAAACCAAAAAGACGAATACACAAAAACAGCTACAGAAATTAAGAAATCAAATGAATCAGGCTTTAATTGTTCCAAAATATCTGCAAACTTTTTAGTCTTAAAGTATGTTTTTAAACAGGTACTTCAGTAGCTTTACTTAAGTAGATTTTTTCCTGATACTTTTACCTTTACTTACCTCTGTTTTTTTACTTTAACCTGAGTAACAAAATTTAGTACTTCCACCACTTCACATGTCATAAAATATAGGCTTCCATATGTTCACTTCAGTCAGTTTTAGAGCTAAAAACACAAAGAAAACCTGCATTCTTCCTGTGTATTCTGTGGCTCTCCTCTTCACAGATCAGTGACATGTATCTTGGTTTGGTTGTGTTTCCTGCTTGTCTCCATGGGGATGGATGCAAGTGACTTTAATGCCATGCAGTGGAACATTCCAGTGGAAGCACTCTATATATACAGCATCTCCATGGAGAAAAGCAAGCACTTACTCACTCAGAAATATGGCACAGTGCATTCATGTTTGGTTTAAATGTGTGCATTGCAAATTGTAATGTAAAAAACAACACAAGAATAAAGATGAATTTCACATTATTTATTTTTTTTGGTGAAATTAAACTGGTGCAAAGAGTCCATTCAGAATTTACCAAACCTGCAAAGCTCATGGCAATAATACGAAAATGTGGGAATCGGCTAAACTGAATACAAATGAGAGAATAGAAACATTTTGGGTTAAGTGCAAAGAGTTGTTTTTCTTATTTTAAGTGTCATCTTATTTGAAGATGTGTGAAGAGCTGTGGTTCCAAAAAAGAACATCTACAATTACTACAACAAAAATATTAAATAAAAAATGTTAGACCGAAACTGCAAATGGATCACACAATTATTTTATTAGAAATGATTTGAAAATCTTGTCTTGTCTTGTTTTTGTGGAAATTGTATCTCGTCCCACCCCTTATATTTTTATATTTTAACTACAAAAAGTCTGATTCCATTGTATGTTAAGTTAAATTTATATTTCAATAATAATAACAATAATAATAACAATAATAACAATAATAATAACAATAATAACAATAATAATAACAATAATAACAATAATAATAACAACAATAACAACAACAATAATAACAACAATAACAACAATAATAACAATCACAATAACAATAATGCAAAGTACATTCAGAGTTGACCACACCAGCAAAACACATCTCAGTAATGATAATAATGTGGAAATCGCCTGAACTGGATACAACTGAGAAAACTGAAATACTGAATATATGAATGTTTTTGTATTTTTGTTGTTACTTTTTGTTGTTTTTTCTTTACCAAAATTCTGAAATCCACTTTAAATCTTGATTGTATTTATACTGACATAATTATTGTAGTCTTTGTTATGATTCATAACAAGGTCATTTAGCATTTTTCTGTTTACAAGTTAATTACATTTTTATTTTAATGGATAATGTTTTCTCTGCTATGAGATTATGAGATATGCAGTCCGGTGTATATTTGAGTGAATCTTTAATGAGAAGATTATGTTAAAACATCTCCAAAAAAGTTGAAGAAAATATTAAATTCTTCACAATTTAGTTTAATTTGTTTGCAATTTGTGATGTTTCCACCACAACATTTAAAGACTTGTTTTGGAACATTTCTGATGGATTGCAAAAATACTGTATGACTATTATCACTATTTTTCATCCCTATAGCCAAAACATGTGTATTTTTAAATAATATTTTCATAGTAGCATTCAAAGAACAAAATAAAGTCTCTTCAAATTAGTTTTAAAATTATCCGGACTACACAGCGGTCTTCACATTCTCCACATTTTTCTCAGTGTCTGTTCTTCGTCATGTGTCTCTCATTGCTCCTGACGTCTGCGCTCAAACTGCCTCTTAACCTATGGACCTGCCGCCCCTGCCACACCTGCCATAGCTCGGTCAATCTGCTCCTGCCACCCCTGTCACTGTGTATTTTTGATCAAATTATTATTGAAATTCCATCATTTCAGTGGTCACTATTTTCTGATCTGTTCTAAACTAGTTTCCTCCTCACAAACGGACCTGGAGTTGTGTTTTGTTGCATTCACATGTTTAACACACAAACCCTGCAAAACAACAACAAAAAACCCTGTTCCACCTTGTGATGCTTGTGATGTTGTGGTAATACAGGAAGTGCTCCACTGTGTTATTCAACTCCACACACCTTCACTAGAATCATTTGGATGAATTCAGCTCTAGAATTTCTGCTGAACTAAAGGTAAAATTTAGCTGTTAACTTAAAAACAACCAATACATGACATCACAAAGTGGAATAGAACGTTTTGAGCTTTGGAGATGTAGACAGACTAATAATAAAAGAGTTACTCAAACATGTGAATGAAACAAAACACAACTCCAGCTCTGTTTTTGAGGAGGTAACAGCATTAGAAAATGACTTAAAGCTTGCAAGAGTCCATTTTGTGTAATTATGGGACTTTAACAGTGATGAGCCATTTTATTTAAGACAAAAAAATATAAATACACTCCAAAACTGAGGTATGTCAACATCTTTCAAAATAAAGTAAAATGCTTCTGTCAGCCCTGCTCCTCTGTGCGTGGTAAGACGGCACCACACCAAAGCAGCTCCAAACAGGACTAAAGAGGTTCAGACCAAAACCAGGTCCGGACCAAAAACAGGTCTGGACTTAGATCTAAAGGCCACAGCCAAAACCAGTGTTAAGTACAGCTCTGAAATTCCAACGTACAAGACTATAACTGACCGCCGAACTCATGTTTCTGTGTTATGGTTCAAATTGGATTAAATCTCTGTGTAACTGTGGTGTAGGGTAATTGAGACAAGCAGATGATCGTGCCCACCAAGTTACAGGTCAGATCTGTGGAGAGGTGACTCTGCTTACAGTGTAGAGCATGTTTTTCAGTGTATTTTTTGCCAATACAAACACCTGCAACTGAAATAATTATAGTTTAAAGTTTAAGTTTAAAGGTGCATTGTGTAACTACATTGGTGGAGAGTCCATCACCTGCTTGTTTCTATGGAGATGTCACCGCCCTGCTTGAAATGTTCCACAGTGTGACATTAAACAGCTCTACTTTACATTTATTCAATTACAGGTGGTTTTATGTGTCAAAAATATCTAGAAAAACAGACATTGTGACTGTGAGCAGGGTCACCTCACCACAGATCTGACCTGGAACTTGGTCTGTTTGGTCTCCATGACGATAGAAAGGTTTAATGCCATCTCCATGGAGAAAAGCATTTGACGGACCCTCCACCAGAAAAGTTGCACAATGCAGTTTGAAGTAGAATGTACTTTTTACCATAGTTTTTAGAGTGGAGTAGTAGTTGTCTTTTTTCCTCTCTACGTTCCTCTGATGGTTGGACTTCTTGTTTTATTGAAACTCATTTAAGATCATTAGATTTAAGCTTTAGCTAAAAAAAAAAAAAAAAAAGTAGAATTCTTAAAAAAAATAATAAAATAAATTAAGAATTCTTCTTAAAAATAATATTTTTTAGGTTTCAAATTGTACTTCCTGCTTGGAAATTGTGACATCACACTAGGGACGGTCACTATGAGATTATTATTTGACAAACAAGAATAAAAGAAAACACCTTTATTTTGTTGAAATAATGTTTAAAATATTTTGAAGCAGATGTGTTTTTTCCATGTAAATTATACTGAACTTCAGGACAATTCTCCCAGTGTGACTCTCCACTACCTGTCATTTTCAACCTTTTTTTGCAAATTGCTTCTTGATTTGTGCAAAAACAAACAAACCAACAAACAAACCAACAAATTTACAGCATGCTACCCCACCACATTAGGTCAAAATGAGAGAATCATCCCTAACTGAGGAGGTATTACACTTCTATGGGATTTTAATTGTAACACATCACATATTTAGATCACCATGTTCAGGAATACAGAACAACAAAAAAAACAAACATAAAAACGTAAATTGCAGTGGAATTCTAACTAAAACAAATTTAACAAAGGTAAAAAATACTGTGTTTCTTCTCAATTTTGTTTCATTTGGGTATAATTTGAGCTTTCCACCACTACTTTTAAAGACTTTCTTAAAAACAGTTCCTTTTATTGTTCACCCAAAACAATATACTAACATGTTTTATATTTTTATGTCCCCTTTGCTCTCTGCGCTAAGTCACTCCCCCTTCAGAGCACCACAACAACACATCACATTGGGTTTGTCAAGTTGCTGAGGACAGTCTTGTTTCAAGTTTTTGTGAATTTATGGAGAATTGTCACGTGGGAGCATGGAGAATGTGGCCTTGTGGGCGGAATCTCCTACAGCAAGAGATCGCTAGATTACTCAAAAATGCATGGATGATTCTAAAACCTTTTCAGGCATGTTTTTGATGAACATAACATGGGAGAAAACTACAAAAAAGCATCTATTTAGCTTAATACCCCCTCCTTGAATTCACTTTTTTACTATTTAAAAATTTTCATTCACAAAACCACAGATCTTAAGTAGACGTAAACAAAGCAGTGAACTATTGAGTAAAACATGAATGAAATGAGGTCGGCATTATAAAAAGCATTACATCATTCGTAAACATTCGATTTGTGGACTTTTCAGCTTGACCGCTTCCAAATCTCTTGTTTAATATTTTTATTTGAGAAAATCTTTCAAAATCCAAGTCTCTGCCAACTTATTTCGTCTTTATCCCCCACAATGGGATAATTAGAGGCCTCGTGTCCCACTGTCAGACCAGAAACACAAATAAACATAATGGTAGTGTTTTTAAACGGGATGCCCTGGAGCGTACGGGCATTTTCCGCTTTGCATTGTGGGCCCTGTGATTGACTGTCTAAGCTGAGTTTTGACCGTAGCGTTAGCCCGTTTTAGCTCCGGCGCGGTAGATAAACAAAGACATGGCGTTTGTTGAGCATTTGGTGTAATTTCCAGAAGACGTGTCCCGCTGGGGCCCCCGTCCAAGGCTCTCATTTGAGGAGGTCAAACTCTGAGATAGTTTGAGATGGTTTTTGATGCTGGTTTCGGGGGCATGTCGTAAAGGGGCTGAAAATAAGCGAGAATATGGAAAATTGTGAAGCTGTGAAATTTTATCTTAATTCTTGTAATTTATTTTATTTGTTGATTATTTTATGTTATTGGAATGCCCGTTGAGATGTGCCATCACGTATTTGAGGGCGTCTAAAAAACACAAAACATCAGTAATACACAATATAATACAATAGACAGAATACAAAACTTACAGGTTTACATTACAAAACACACACACACACATACAAACACATATACATACAAACACATACAGACAGACCTGTACAGCAAACTGAAAAGTAAAAATAAAAAAGATAAACTTAAAAACATAAAGTTTTGCGATATGAAAACAAAAATAATTTAACTAAAGTTCTTAAAAGGTGTGACTCATCTGTTCCAATCTGAATGGAATTGTTGTTTGTTTAGAAATCAAAATTTGGAAATCGGAATTTGTAGTTTCAACAAATTAAGCTGTAAAAAATGTGTAGTTTTCAGATCCTCGAATGTGATGTCATACTCCCAAATGGGGGTCAAGGGTCAGAGTTTCCCTTTAGATTCTAATACTTACTTACTAATACTTACTTAATCATGAAATATTCAAATTCAGAAAAGTGCAAACTGTTATTTTAAATTATTGTCTAACCCCAAAGACCTTCCTTTACATCCATACTACGTCATTTTGCATTTTAACTATTAATTAACTATTACATTTAATTTTTATATTAGCTCTTCCCTGTCTATGTTAATAACTCTTGGTCTATAGAATGTTGTGATGTCACCTGAAACGCAGCAACCTCGCCCAAGCGCTGACTGACTTTGTGTTCTTGAGCACTTTATCACTTTGTATAACTGGTCGTGATAATGACATTTCCCTTGTAATTTTATATCTTGAGGAATTTCGAGTTGGACAAATTTGATTTCTTAAGGTGACAAAATCTTAATCTTCTGTAGTTTATTCGCATAACAGAAACAACTATATTCCAAGTTTTTCATCATGTCATGTTTTTGTTTTAAAATAAAGCATTTTATGTGCAAATTTTAACATTTTTGGGACATTTGAATTTCAAAAAAGGTGGAGACAGTTTTAGATTACTTGCTTAATTTTGACGCAGGGATATTGGATATCTTTAAGTATTTGAGTAAACTAGTTCTCATTGAAAAAAATGCCCAAAAAAAATCAGTTTTCATTTCATGTGCGGAAAATAAGTTTCATCATGTCATGTTTTCATTTAAAAATAATGCACTTACTGTAAAATTTTAGCATTTTTAGGACACCTGCAACTCAAAGAAAGATGCAGCCGGTTTTCGATTTCTTGCTTCATTTTGTCAACATATTAGATACTACCAAAACACACGGGGGATTTTGGGATTTCTTATTTAGTATTTAAGTAAGTTAAATCTCATTACAAAATTGCCTAAAAATTAAAATTTTGCCAAATTTTTTGAGTAAAATTTTAAATAAATCAGATTTTGAGTTAGATGTTCAAAAATCCTTCTGTGTCAAAATCTTGTTAAATACAAGAGTGTTAAGTTTAGTGTTTGTAGGTGCTGCTTTAAAGGCTGATCCTTGTGTCTCTGTGGAGGAAATGCATTTGGAGAATGACACTCTCCCAGAGAACTGTACAAATGCAGTTTGATTAAATTAAATATGAAAATGTTTTTCTTTGCAGAGTGGACACTGTAGAGACCAAACTGACCAAAAATACATACTGGAAAAAAAGAGTTTAGTCTGTAGTGTGTCCCCTTAAATTGACTGTAAAAATTCTGTATTCATAGTTTCTGTGAGTTTACTTAGTTGAGGTTCCATAATTTAAAATATTGAAGATCTGTAATGTGTCTTCTGTGCTTTTATATTATACAATTGCCCGTGTGACTTTCTGGATTGCAATGTCATTTGTTTTTGTTCAGTAAGTTTCATGGTCACATTAATAGAATAGACAATAGTGGCCCCCATAGTCTAAAATCCTCCTCTATAAAGTCTAAAAAGAATGTATTAAACAAAAACACAAAATCTGACTTTGTTTCTTCTTTTATTGTCATTAACATAAAAAGTCACTACATGTTTCATTTAAAATACGTGACATTTAACCTACTGAATATCTGTATATCTGAATATGAATATCTGTACTAGTGTACCACCAAAATCTGAACAAATATATGGAAAACACTGGTATAGTTGTCGTGTAACTTTTAGTTGGAGGATTCGTCACCTGCTTGTTTCTTTGAATATGTCACTGCAATAACATCTCCATGGAGAAAAGCATTTGATGGACCCTCCACCAGACAAGTTACACAATGCCTCTTAAATTGGAAAAAAAATGACAGTGTCTGTGTGTGTATATATGTATGTATATGTATATATATATGTATATATATGTGTATATATGTGTGTGTGTGTGTGTGTATATATATATATATATATATATATATGTAATCATTATTTGTTTCTTCTAAATACCTGAGTGTGTAGTGTGTTGTCTGTGGCCATGAGGCGGGCTGCCCCTCTCTCTTCTGCCTTTGATCAAACCCACATGTGGCGTTCACAGACTGGGGGAAAAAGAAATAAATTTTTGCTCTTAATTTGCTGCACAGCTTTTTAACGAGGATTAAAATGCTTCGCCCAGAGTCGAGGACCAGATCCAAGTCATTACAGCAGTGCCACGCTCAGAGGCTAGGGGGCAGTACAGAGCTGTGGAGTTGGCTGTGAGCCCTGAGGCCTGCAGGACTTGTGGGGAAATGTGTGTAGTATTTCAAAAAGTATTAAAAAGGCAATTTGTGTTTAAAATGGGATCAAATTGTGTTAAGCTTTTTAAAGGATTCATATGACACTATTTTCTGATTTGTGTTCTAATGTCGTTTCCTCATCACAAACACACCTGGACTTGTGTTTTGTTTCATTCACACGTTTAACACACAAACCTGCACATTTAGACTGAGTTCTTCTCACAAACAAATGGAAAACACCACCTGTTCCACTTTGTGATGTCATGGTAATACAGGAAGTGTTCCACTGTGTTTTTAAACTTCATACACCTTCACTGGAATCATTTATACCCAGCAAAAATGTTAAAATGAACTCTAACAGAATCAATTTTAACATTTTCTCAGGGTTTATATGAGTCTGATCTGTTCTAGAGTTCATTTACATTTACATTTTTGCAAATGTTAATTAAGTAACAGTGGACCTAAGCTCCTGTTTAACTCCAAAAATATCGATGTTTTGAGAGTAAATGGATAACACTTTGTACACTTTTTGTTATCTTGATTTAGCTCAACAGCACAGAGAGGTGTGTTATTTTTTGGATAATTTCAGTCCTGGAATTGCCAGTCTCTAAAGTAAACTAAAGGTAAAAGGAGCTGTTCACTTAAACTACCACTTCATGACATCACAAGGTGGAACAGTGTGTGTGTGTGTATATGTATGTATGTATGTATATGTATGTGTATATGTATATGTGTATATATATCTATATATATATATCTATATATAATTAGGGCTGGGCAAAAATATTTTTTTTTAATCGCGATTAATCGCATGAGTTCATGCATGCATGTTATACGCAAAACCAATTAATGAATTAAAAAGTAGAGCATTGCGCTCTTTTATTGGAAATGTAAATGAAAGAGCCATACATTTGTTGTGCAAACAGCATTTCTTTCACAGGGGAACCTCAGAGCCTTCAAGGTATTCAGGGAAGGCACAAGAAAAAATATTGAATGGACGTTTGTACTACTAATATATTATTGAATATTTTTTATGCTGTGAGTAATGAACACACTAGTAATAATTTCTAGATCAGTGTTATAAACTTGGACTGATATTTCTTAGAAAACAAAGGGTTAATATAATGGAATGGAAATGGACCAATCACATTTTTTCTTCCAATGGTATCTGGGTAAATCAGTTACTCCAGTACTGAACTAAAGAAATTAGCTCAGCTCAGAGCCCGCGGCCGGAGCCGGAGCCCGCGGCCGGAGCCGGAGCCCGCGGGCCGGGTGCCGGAGCCCGCGGCCGGTGCGCGACGGAAGTCGGAGCCTGCGGCCGAACCCGCGGCCGAACCCGCGCCGGGCCCGCGGCTCGCGGGAGGCTCGGGCACGTTGCATCTCACGTGGTCAGAAAAAAGTGAAAAAAGTGTAAAGAAAAGACGTCAAACTTAAAGAAACGCTCGCGGTGGACTTTTTCAAAATAAAAGCCAGTGAGAAACAGACGTTTACAATTAAATAAATAAATAAATTAAAAAAACTGCGTTAACGGCGTTAATGACTTAATTAGTTAACGCAAAGTTAATAAATATATATAAATATATATTATATAATTAAAAGTAAATGATGACAGTACAAAGTCCTTTCTTTCTCTGTAAAAGTGTAACTCTTGTGTCTTTCCATCTTTCTGTCCAAACAGTGAGTCACGTGTGAGTTTCTCTGAAACTGTCTCCTGATGCACCTGGAGGACCACACAAGACTCCACCTCTCTCTTCCTTTCCATCCATCCCTCCATCTCTCTTCCTAGTTCTCTCCTTTCTTCTCTCTCTGCTCTCTCATTTCACCTTCACACTATTCTGTCTCATCCTCACTCTCTCCCTCCCCATCTCTCTTTCTCTTTATTTCTCTGCCTCCATTCCTCTATCTCTCTTCCACTTATTTCTCATGGTCTCCCTATTCTGCCCTTTCTTGCCCTCCCATTCTTTTCCTTTTTTCTTTCATAGCCCCCCCAGACTCTCTCTCCCTTTCCCCCGCAGTCTCCCTCTGTCATCTGCTTCCTCCCTTCCTTTCTCTTTTCTTGTTTCTCACCCCCTCCTTCCTCCCTCCTCCTCGTCTCTCTTTCTCTGTCTCCCTCCATCTCTCCCTCTCTCCCCACTCTCTCTCCCTCGTTCCTGTCTTTAGATGAGTGATCCTCCCTCTCTCCTCTTTGTACCTCTCTCTACTTCTTTCTCTCCATCTGTCTGTAGATGAGTGAGAGATGAGTGGGAGATTCAGTGACAGGTTTCTCTCTCTTTCCCTCCCTCACTCCCTCCCTCCTCTCTCTCCCACCCTCCTCTCCTCTCTCTCTCCCTCCTTCTCTCCTGTCTGTAGATGAGTGATCATGGGAGATTCAGTGACACAGGTTTTCTCTATAAAACATGAGGAACACACAGGAGGCCCACAGCTGTGTCCGGAGACAGGCCTCAAATGAGACGTTCAAAAACCAACAAAAAAAACCTGAAATTATGGCTCTGCTTCACAAATCTTTCCATCTTTGACGTCTATTTAAGTTTTCTGCCGTTCAAAGTCACATTTTTCAAGATTAGAGGGAAAAAAGTGACAGACGCTGCTCTGTGAATGTGGGAAGATAGAAAATGTCCAAAACATTACAGTCATGTTTCAGGTTTCTATGGTGAATTTTGACTGAGATTTTAATAAATATTGTAGTTGCTAAATTGGTAAATCCTATAAAATACTCTGGATGGAGGTTTTAAAAGTTCACAGATGTAAAAACTTCTTCTTTATGGAGATGTTGTTGCTTTGTCTGGAATGTTTCACAGTATGGCATTAACCCTTTCTGTTTACATGGAGACCAAACTAGACCAAGTTACAGGTCAGATCTGTGGAGAGGCGACCCCACTCACAGTCACAATATCTGTTTTTCTTGGTATTTTTGACCACCACCAGTAATTGAATAAATGTAAAGTAGAGCTGCTTAATATCACACTGTGGAACATTCCAGGCAGAGCAGAGACGTATCCATAGAAACAAGCAGGTGACAGCCCTTCCTCAAAAAGTTACACAGTCCACATTTAAATATTTTATGTAAAAGTAAGATTTTAGAAGTCAAATGCTTGGACACACTCTTTCAATCAATGTTCAATGTTTCAAGTAATGGAATTATAGTAAAGAAAAAAAGTGAAATAACTCTGTTGAATGGGGGACTCGAACTTTGTCAAAAAGTAGTAAACTGGTGGAGCGGTCACATCCACTGACCCACAGGTTGGTGGTGTGATTCCAAGACACTTAACACACCTTGCCCCAGGTGTCTGTGCACACTGGGATAACTTTGAAATTAAATTTCAAGCATTAAAACTTTACAAAAAACTTTAAAATGTAATAAAATACACGCACAGAAAATACAAAATTATAATACATATGTTGCCATTTTTTCCCCATTTAAATATTTTATGTAAAAGTAACATGCTTTTTTAGAAAACACTACCAGTCAGAAGGTTGGACTCACCCTCTCAGTCCAGTGCTTTTCTATGTTTCCTACTTTCTGCATTTTACATAAAAGACAACATTTACTTAGAAAATAAGGACTGCATTTATTTCAGCATTTTTAATAACACAAAACTACCCAAACTATGAATGTTTGGACACACTCTCTCTTTCAATGTTTGTTCTGTATTTTCTGTACTATTTGCTTCATGTTGTATACAAACATCAAATATAATGTATGAAGAAAGATACATGGAATTATAGGAAAGATAAAAAGTTACATAACTCTACTAAATAGTTTCAGAGTAAGTAAATATTGGCTAATTTGAAATAATGCCTTCATATATTTGATGCCTTCTGTTTCTATGTACAATGTATATAAATTGTAGAATGCAATAAAAATACAGAAAAAAACCAAACAAAAAATAATACTTTCCACTAATTAAAAAAAAGCTCTGAAATAAATATATGTGTGTGTGTATATATATATGTATGTGTGTGTGTGTATATATATATATATATATATATATATATATATATATATATATATATATATATATATATTAGGGATGGGCATTCGATGAAATTTTCTTAATCGATCGTCGGAAGAATTAACAATCGATTATCGATTAATCATGAACGTTTTTATATTAAAATGATCACCATTATTATTACTATCTGCACTACTAATCTGCATAAATAAATTCAACTTTACGACATATAAACCGTAACCACTCTAGAGCCACATCAATCAGTTTGACATTATAATGTGTTTAATTCAGTTTTGCTCAACTCTCACAGAAACTAAACTTAAAACCACATCGCTAATTTGCATAAACTCAGCGAAGATAAAACTACAGCTCTTGTGCGCTGATGCGGTCAATTTCTGTCGGATTAAAAGACATGATTCAGTGGAATACAGGTTAGTGTGACCAAATTTGCGTTTGTCAAAACCAGGACACCGTACGGGGGGAGGGAGGTGGGGACTCGTCATCGATATTGCACGACTCTCACCTGGTAAAGCTTTTTCCCACTGGACACCAAAACATATGTTCCTGCTTTGTACACTGTGCACATGGACTCACACTTGTCCCAAACGCAACGGAAAGCGTGGAATTTCTTGTACAAATCATCGTTAAATACGCATTTGTGCTTCGGTACGCTGCAGACTGACCGAATGTTTGTGCTCGCTCCTTCTGAGTGCAGAGACACATGTACGGACCCCTGTTTGGTCACGCTACGCACAGCAACCTACATTCAGTTTGTCAATTAAAATTTACGTAATCGATGAAATTCTTAATGATCAATTATCGATTAATCGATTAATCATGCCCATCCCTTTTATATATATTTATATATATATATATATATATATATATATATATATATATATATATATATATATATATATATATATATATATATATATATATATATATATATATATATATACATACACACACACACACATATAATGTATATTTATGTTCCACAGTGTGACATTTTACATTTATTCAATTACAGGTGGTTTTATCGCTCAAAAATACCTAACTTTTGACGGACCCTCCACCAGAAAAGTTACACAGTGCACCTTTTAAATTAAATGCTGAAATCACTTTACACTTTTTCTTACTTGTTTCACTTTCTGACCTCCACTTTGGCCTTGATCAACACAGTCCTCCACCACAGAATGACATTTTGCCCCAGGGCAGGTGTGGCTCCAGCAGTGAATAATGGGTGGATATGAAACTGTTTTTGAGTTTTCGTTTGGTCTCTGGTCCCAACATTTACGCTGTAAAATAAATGGTATTTTCTGACTCAGACTCATTAGTGCAGAGTTTTACCTGGGGCTGTTTGGTTTAGTGAGAGTCAAACTTCCTTTGTGTGGGAACTGTAGGAACCCTCTAGGGACATTTTACTTGCGACCTCCAAAAATATACTTTAGATAACCTCACTGTGTTGAATATTTTAAAGGGTTCATATTACACTATTTTCTGATCTGTGTTCTAATGTTTCCTCATCACAAATAGACCTGAAGTTGTGTTTTGTTTCATTCATACGTTTAACACAAACCTGCACATTTAGGCTCTGTTCCACCTTGTGATGTCATAATACAGGAAGTGCATCATGACATCATGGCATCACAAGGTGGAACAGAGCATTTTGGAGATGTAGACAGACTAATAATTAAGCTCAAACGTGTGTGAATGAAACAAAACACAACTCCAGGTCTGCTTTTGAGGAGGGAACAACACTAGAACATGGATTAAAACTCACAATAGTCAGGTTAGAAAGTTTATTATCTGTATATATTTCAGTCACGTTTTGCTTTAATGTTGCCATGATACTGAAAATGTTAACTCTATTTCAAAAACTAAGAAAGAAAATACTTGCCGTATTTTACTCAGTTTTTATACTACAGTGATAATAAAAACAAGCCTGATCTTGTCAGATCTCAGCAGCTCAGCTGGGAAAATCACGTGCCACAGGGAGACGCCAGTCCCAAAAACTGTTGTTGTGTCTTTAGGCACGACACTTCACCCACATTTCCTATGAAGGTGGTGTGTGCGTGGCCCTGATTGGTTGCCAGGGCAGCTGTGGTTACAATAGTAGTTTATCCTCACCGGGTATGGAGTGAGTAAATAATGCTCTGTACAGTGTCTTTTTGACTTAATAGAATTTCAAGACAAAATAATTTAGAAGTAGTTTTCAGAAATGACCATAGTTTCCAAAACTCATTTTTTTTTATTTATTTTAAACATTTTTTGGATTCAAGTTCATGTATAAAGTGTAACTGGTTTCTGTGACAACCCCATGCCCAGTAAACTCTACTTAGTAATAATTCCTGGTTTACATTTGCTTAACTGTATTTAAACTGTCACCATAAAAGTGAAAGTACATTTCTTTGTGTATTCCTCAATTGACCCCAACATAACCCCTTACACACTTTACTTCCTCCCCCTTTCCTCTCTCTTTCCCTCTTTTCTCCTTCTGTCTTTCTTTCTTTCTTTCTTTCTTTCTTTTTTCTCCTTCTCTCTCTTTACCCCCCTTCCACTCTCTCATCTCACCCTACTCCTCTTTCTTTCTTTCTTTCTTTCTTTCTTCTTGCTTTTCTCTTTCCTCCCACTCCACCTTTCTCTCCCCTCCCAGGATCTTCTATTTGCTCCTCTCCTCCGGTGTACTGATCTATTTTCTAGATCAGGGTCTCTCTTTTTCCTCTCACTCTCCCTCTTTCTTTCCTCTCTCTCCCTCCCTTTCTCTTATCTCCCAGAACCTCCCTCACTCCTCGACTCCGGTGTTCTGGTCCTGTTCCTGGATTGGGGTCTCTCTCTCCTCTCCCACATTTCATCTCTTCTTTCCTCTCTCCATCTTCTGTTCACCTCTCCCTCTCTCCCTCCCTCCCTCTCTCTCTCCCTTCCAGGACCTCCCTCGCTCCTCTCCTCCGGTGTTCTGGTTCTGGATTGGGGTCCTTTGGGTGCCTTTCGTAATGGTGCTTGGACCTCCGCGGTCTGATTGATGGCACCCACGGGAGCTTGTGCACCCCGCTCCATCTGTCACTCCCGCTCCAGCCGTATGAGGGCTGTCCTGTTCAGACCCCTCCCCTCTCCACTTCAATCTTCCAATCATATTCCCAAATTGTCCCTGTTTTTCCGTTGACGGTCCACAGGCGCATGTTCTGGGGCAGCTGTTGTTTGCATTGTGATTACTTGGGGAAATGTTTGCTTTGTTAAACCTATTTCTGAAAGATGATTTTCAGTTGGATTTGAGCTATTTTAAAGCTGCTGAATAAACAGCACTAACGGCGAACATAGAGCGAACGCTAATTAAAGGTGCACTATGTAACTTTTTGGTTGAGGCTCCATCAACTTCTTGTTTTTGTGAATATGTCATTGCTCTGCCTGGAATGTTCCACAGGATGACATTAAACAGATCTACTTTACATTTATTCAATTACAGGTGGTTTTACAGCTCAAAAATACCTAGAAAAACAAACATTCTTACTGTGAGCGGGGTCGACTGAACAGTTTATCACCATATGATAAAATAAGTTCTGATGATGGACATTAGTGAGTGAGATACATCTTAATGACACGTATATGAGAAGAAATGTCTCAAACTTCAGTAGCTAGACAACCACTCATACCTGATCGACACACAGTCCCCAGGGGAGCCTGAAGTCTGCTGATACATGATACATGATATTAGACAGCACAGAGGCTCTTTTCTGCCATTCAGGGTGAGTCCCATCCTTTAGCAGCTGGTTCATTTGTGCTGCCAGGCGCTCGTGGAGAGCAGTGAGCTTCTTTAGCCAGTATGTGTGGATCATGTCAGGGCCTGGTGCAGTCCAGTTTTTCATATACTTTTGCAGGTTGTGTTGCGAAGAGGCGGTTTATCGGTTCATCATCTCGTGTGCAGCTCTTTAGAGGGCTGGTCAAGGCTTGGAGCCTTTGTTTGAGATTTGTTTGCTTCAGGTGTCTATGGGCATCGTTGCATCTTTCTGGGCCTCCAAGTCTCCTTGATTTTCACCTCTGCTGCTGAAGTGTAGATCAGCTCATTGGTTTCAGTAATGGTTGTTGTAGCATTCACATCGTGTAGGAGAATTGCAGATGGTACTTCCCTTCGTCGGGGGTTGCCCTGTGTTGTCTGTCTGTCTGTCTGTCTGTCTAGAAAGAAAGAAAGAAAGAAAGAGTTAAATTGCAATTAAGAGCAGTTCAAATGAAATGTTTCAAATTGAAGCTGAAATTGTAGTAGGATTTGGAGTGTGTGGTACTCGGACGTGTGCTTTGAAATCCTTTTAAATTTGTCTTTGGGAAAAGTTACCAAAATTACACGTGTCACCGCCATTTTGTTCTTTAATACGTTTATTATTTCAGCTTCATTATGAAAATATGAGTCTGGATCACTTTCTCTGCCCTGCAACAACACGGCAGCTTTTGGTTTTCTTTAAGTGGGAAGGAGACATGCTAATTACCCCAGGGGCAATTAGAGGGGCTAAGTCATTTCTAAGGCAAACATCCTGGTCGCGGGGCAGAGGGCGGGGGTTGAAGAGGGGGTATAAGGGGGGGCATGAAGCTGCTTTGAGTGCTGCATTTAAAGGGAAGTGCTCCTCTGGTTTTGTTTAGTTTCTCTAAGGCAGGGCGCTGAAATGTCCCACTAGAGAAACAGCACCTGAACGCAGCATAAAACTTTCAAATCATCCATGGTGTTTCAGCGATAATTCCAATAAGTCTACCAGGGAGATGAAAATGTAATGTTTGTAAAGCGAGTTTTCTACTGGTTAACATTTAACACAGACTGTGCTGAGTCATGGCAGGTATGCGTAGAGTTGTCAAAAAATTGTAGCCTAAATAAAAGGCCTACCATGTAACTTTTTTGCCAACTAGTTTTAGTCCCAAGATCCACAACAAATTGTTTTAAAAGGAGCAGCTGCCATTGCACTAATGAATAAATGGTAATGTATTTATTTATTGGTTTTATTACCCTGTTTTGGTTAGGGGTGGCATGGTTCACAAATTGACGGTTCGGTTTGTGTTGTGATTTAAGGTTGCGGTTTTCGGTTCGGTACGGTTCTTGTCATTTTTTTCTTTTTAATCTTTAATCTCCAGAAATATACTTCATCATATGCTATGTTAGCTTAATTATCCACAATTTAGGATACAGCATTAAAAAAGTTTTAAAATTATAGTTGGTAATGTAATCATGCACAAACTGAATTTGACTTGACTTTAAGCACATTATTATTGGACATAGGCAGCTGTGCTTCACTGAAAAAAATGTTACCACCTTCCAAACCCTCCTCAGGAGTCAGGAACTTGGTTTAGTGAGATTTCGATCTTGGCTGCAAGGTTAGGGTGTGGCTCCACTGCACACGTAACCTCGCGAAACCACAGCCGCGCGTCAACGCAAAGGCAGCGCCACCGGCAACTGCAGCGCCACCGGCAACTGCAGCAGGACGTCCACGCACAGCACTGACTCTGTGTTTGTCAAAGGGAAAGGCGACTTGACTGAGGCGTTAAGCCGCTTGTATCAGGTCCACAGTAAAACTAACAGCTGAACACACTTGCATTTACTTTCTGTACAGGCTGCGCATGGCAAATGCCAGGATTTCAAAAGTACATTTTAAAGCACTTATTAACAGTCTTTCTGGACCTGGGCTCTTTCACACAACATAGAACTGCCCCAGGAGTATGTTGTGCTGATGGAAAACACACAAATACAACCAAAGATTCATGCTCTGTGTGGATTTTGATGGGGATACGTGCCTACATTCGCGTAGAGGGTTAGGGTTAGGGTTCAAAAAATAGGATGGATCCTATTTTCTGAAATCTGCACTCGCAGGATGTGCTGCTCCATATGCGCGTACGGTGGAGCTGCCCTTACTCACTTTCCATACATTCTAAAAGTTACGCGTCCAAAATTTGCAGTTTTTTATGCTTGCGTAGAGCCCTTCGGACCTGGCTCCACTGCATGGTATCCAGTCGAGTTTGATCGTCTTTCCCATTGACAAACACAGAGTCAGTGCTGCGCGTGTTCGTCCTGCTGCAGCTGTCGGTGGAGTCGTCTTTGCGTTGACGTTTGGCTGTGGTTTCGCGGGGTAACGACGCGGGTGCATCCTCTATCTCCGGGCAGCCCTCTTCTCTCGTACTTGCCATTTCTACACGTGACGCACAGCACCCACCCTCCTCACCTCTTCTTTTGCGCCAGAGTGAAACAGGTCACATACGGGCACGAGGCTACAATGCGCAAGCCGGGAACCACGGAAACCTTACGGTAGGCATATGTCCCGAACTGTGACAAGTGAACCAGCGTTTTTTTTTTTTTTTTCATGAACCGTGCCACCCCTAGTTTTGGTCATGTGTTTTATATATTTTAAATTTATTGTGACTTTTAGCCAAATGTGATGAATGAATGAATGGAACAAGACCATTCTGCACTGGAGAGTTTATTGTGTATAGTGTGGATGAATGAAATGTGAAATGTGGGACCTGCCTCTTAAATTGTACAAATAAAGCAATGTGACCTGAAATATAGATTAAGGGGGGAAAAAAATGTGTCTTTTCAGTTTGGTTGTTTTTATTGCTCTGAAAAAACATAGAAGCCATGTGTCTTTACTCTGAGTAAGCTTGCATCTCCACAAACCTGACTCTTATTAAGCTTGGAGGACGGCCGCCTCTTGCTTGTTTCCATGGAAATGTTACTTAGACAAAAATTTTCCACAGTATGCCATAAAATTTATCTTTCAGAGATTGCTCCACAGTGTGGCTTTAACTTTCTCTTTTCTATCCTCAGGTGATGTGAGACCTCCAGGAAGTTCTGTGCTGTTGCTTTGGTGTTGGTGTTTGGTGTTCTTTTCAAAGTACAGACCACAAACATTTGAAAAACTAAATCAAATCTGAAGGAGCAGTGCAAGAACCATATGTTCAATTATTAAATATTAGTATTTATTTAACTTTTATCACTTATTAACCACTATTATTTTCGCTGCATCTCGCTTCCAGTCCTTTGTTTATTTAGCTGAAGTTTTCCTGTATTTTGTAAAACAGTCTTAAAGAGTCTCTGAGCTGTTCACGGCTGGTTTGCAGTAAGTTTTGGCCCCTTCTCAAAAATGAGGAAACACTGGATGACATCACGCTGTTTTGGAGGAATTAGCTTGATTAGCTTGATTAGGCTAACCCGCAGCTCTCACCTCTGCTAACCGCCCGGTCCCTCTCTCTCCTCTCTTCCTCACGGGTCTCTCTCTCTCTCCTCATGGGTCTCTCTCTCTCTCTCTCTCTCCTTCTCACGAGTCTCTCTCTCTCTCCTCCTCTCAGGGATCTTTCTCTCTCCTTCTCACGGGTCTCTCGCTCTCTCCTCTCCTCCTCACGGGTCTCTCGCTCTCTCCTCTCCTCCTCACGGGTCTCTCGCTCTCTCCTCCTCCTCACGCGTCTCTCGCTCTCTCCTCCTCACGGGTCTCTCGCTCTCTCCTTCTCACGGGTCTCTCTCGCTCTCTCCTCTCCCCCTCACGGGTCTCTCGCTCTCTCCTCTCTTCCTCACGGGTCTCTCTCTCTCCTCATGGGTCTCTCTCTCTCTCTCTCTCCTTCTCACGAGTCTCTCTCTCCTCTCAGGGATCTTTCTCTTTCCTTCTCACGGGTCTCTCTCACTCTCTCCTCTCCTCCTTACGGGTCTCTCTCTCTCCTCTCCTCCTCCTCACGGGTCTCTCTCTCTCTCTCTCCTCTCCTCCTCACGGGTCTCTCTCTCTTTCTCTCCTCCTCACGGGTCTCTCTGTCTCTTCTCTCCTTCTCACGGGTCTCTCTCACTCTCTCTCTCTCTCTCTCTCTCTCGGGTCTCTCTCTCTCTCCTCCTCACGGGTCTCTCTCTCCTCTCCTCCTCACGGGTCTCTCGCTCTCTCCTCTCCTCCTCACGGGTCTCTCTCTCTCTCCTCCTCACGGGTCTCTCTCTCTCTTCTCTCCTCCTCACGGGTCTCTCTCTCCTCTCCTCCTCACGGGTCTCTCTCTCTTCTCTCCTCCTCACGGGTCTCTCTGTCTCTTCTCTCCTTCTCACGGGTCTCTCTCTCTCTCTCCTCTCCTCCTCACGGGTCTCTCTCTCTTCTCTCCTCCTCACGGGTCTCTCTCTCTTCTCTCCTCCTCACGGGTCTCTCTGTCTCTTCTCTCCTTCTCACGGGTCTCTCTCTCTCTCTCTCCTCTCCCCTCACGGGTCTCTCTCCTCTCTCCTCACGGGTCTCTCTCCTCTCCTCCTCACGGGTCTCTCTCTCTCTCTCTCTCTCCTCACGGGTCTCTCTCTCTCTCCTCTCCTCCTCACGGGTCTCTCTCTCCTCTCTCCTCCTCACGGGTCTCTCGCTCTCTCCTCTCCTCCTCACGGGTCTCTCTCCTCCTCTCTCACGTCTCTCTCTCTCTCCTCCTCACGGGCTCTCTCTCTCTCTCTCTCCTCTCCTCCTCACGGGTCTCTCTCTCCTCTCCTCCTCACGGGTCTCTCTCTCTCTCTCTCCTCTCCTCCTCCTCACGGGTCTCTCTCTCTCTCCTCTCCTCCTCACGGGTCTCTCTCTCCTCTCCTTCTCACGGGTCTCTCTCTTCTCTCCTCCTCACGGGTCTCTCTCTCGCCTCTCCTCCTCACGGGTCTCTCTCTCTCTCCTCTCCTCCTCACGGAGTCTCTCTCTCCTCTCCTCTCCTCGGGTCTCTCTCTCTCTCCCTCTCCTCACGGGTCTCTCTCCTCTCTCCTCCTCACGGGTCTCTCTCTCTCCTCTCCTCCTCACGGGTCTCCTCTCTCTCTCTCCTCTCCTCCTCACGGTCTCTCTCTCTCTCTCTCCTCCTCACGGGTCTCTCTCTCTCCTCTCCTCCTCACGGGGTCTCTCTCTCTCTCTCTCTCTGTCTCTCTCTCTCCTCCTCACGGGTCTCTCTCTCCTCTCCTCCTCACGGGTCTCTCTCTCTCTCTCCTCTCTCTCTCTCTCCTCCTCACGGGTCTCTCTCTCTCTCCTCTCCTCACGGGTCTCTCTCTCTCCTCTCCTCCTCCTCACGGGTCTCTCTCCTCTCCTCCTCACGGGTCTCTCACTCTCTCCTCTCCTCCTCACGGGTCTCTCTCTCTCCTCTCCTCCTCACGGGTCTCTCGCTCTCTCCTCTCTTCCTCACGGGTCTCTCTCTCTCCTCATGGGTCTCTCTCTCTCTCTCTCTCCTTCTCACGAGTCTCTCTCTCCTCCTCTCAGGGATCTTTCTCTCTCCTTCTCACGGGTCTCTCTCACTCTCTCCTCTCCTCCTTACGGGTCTCTCGCTCTCTCCTCTCCTCCTCAAGGGTCTCTCTCCTCTCCTCCTCACGGGTCTCTCTCTCTTCTCTCCTCCTCACGGGTCTCTCTCTCTTCTCTCCTCCTCACGGGTCTCTCTGTCTCTCTCGCTCTCTCCTCTCCCCCTCACGGGTCTCTCGCTCTCTCCTCTCCTCCTCACGGGTCTCTCTCTCTTCTCTCCACCTCACGGGTCTCTCTGTCTCTTGTCTCCTCCTCACGGGTCTCTCGCTCCTCTCCTCCTCACGGGTCTCTCTCTCTCCTCTCCTCCTCATGGGTCTCTCTCTCCTCTCCTCCTCCTCACGGGTCTCTCTCTCTCCTCTCCTCCTCACGGGTCTCTCTCTCCTCTCCTCCTCACGGGTCTCTCTCTCGCCTCTCCTCCTCACGGGTCTCTCTCTCTCTCTCTCTCTCTCTCCTCCTCACGGGTCTCTCTCTCTCTCTCCTCTCCTCCTCACGGGTCTCTCTCTCTCCTCTCTTCCTCACGGGTCTCTCTCTCTCCTCATGGGTCTCTCTCTCTCTCCTTCTCACGAGTCTCTCTCACTCTCTCTCTCTCTCCTCCTTACGGGTCTCTCTCTCTCCTTCTCACGAGTCTCTCTCACTCTCTCCTCTCCTCCTTACGGGTCTCTCTCTCTCCTCTCCTCCTCACGGGTCTCTCGCTCTCTCCTCTCCTCCTCACGGGTCTCTCTCCTCTCCTCCTCACGGGTCTCTCTCTCTCCTCTCCTCCTCACGGGTCTCTCTCTCTCCTCTCCTCCTCACGGGTCTCTCTCTCTCCTCTCCTCCTCACGGGTCTCTCTCTCTCTCCTCTCCTCCTCACGGGTCTCTCTCGCTCTCTCCTCTCCTCCTCACGGGTCTCTCGCTCTCTCCTCTCCTCCTCACGGGTCTCTCGCTCTCTCCTCCTCACAGGTCTCTCTCCTCTCCTCTCCCGGGTCTCTCTCTCTCCTCTCCTCCTCACAGGTCTCTCGCTCTCTCCTCTCCTCCTCACGGGTCTCTCTCGCTCTCTCCTCTCCCCCTCACGGGTCTCTCGCTGTCTCCTCTCTTCCTCACGGGTCTCTCTCTCTCCTCATGGGTCTCTCTCTCTCTCTCTCCTCCTCTCAGGGATCTTTCTCTCTCCTTCTCACGGGTCTCTCTCACTCTCTCCTCTCCTCCTCACGGGTCTCTCTCTCCTCTCCTCCTCACGGGTCTCTCTTCTCTCCTCCTCACGGGTCTCTCTCTCTTCTCTCCTCCTCACGGGTCTCTCTCTCCTCTCCTCCTCACGGGTCTCTCGCTCTCTTCTCTCCTTCTCACGGGGTCTCTCTCTCCTCTCCTCCTCACGGGTCTCTCTCCTCTCCTCCTCACGGGTCTCTCTCTCTCTCTCTCGGGCTCTCTCTCTCTCTCCTCCTCACGGGTCTCTCTCTCTCTCTCCTCCTCACGGGTCTCTCTCGCTCTCTCTCTCTCTCTTCCTCACGGGCTCTCTCTCTCCTCTCCTCCTCACGGGTCTCTCTCCTCTCCTCCTCACGGGTCTCTCTCGCTTCTCTCCTCCTCACGGGTCTCTCTCACTCTCTCCTCTCCTCCTCACGGGTCTCTCGCTCTCTTCTCTCCTCTCACGGGTCTCTCTCTCTCTCCTCCTCACGGGTCTCTCTCGCTTCTCTCCTCCTCACGGGTCTCTCTCGCTTCTCTCCTCCTCACGGGTCTCTCTCTCTCTCCTCTCCTCCTCACGGGTCTCTCTCTCTCTCTCCTCTCCTCCTCACGGGTCTCTCTCTCTCTCTCCTCCTCACGGGTCTCTCTCGCTCCTCTCCTCCTCACGGGTCTCTCTCCTCTCCTCCTCCTCACGGGTGTCTCTCTCTCTCTCCTCTCCTCCTCCTCACGGGTCTCTCTCTCTCTTCTCTCCTCCTCACGGGTCTCTCTCCTCTCCTCCTCCTCACGGGTCTCTCTCTCTCCTCTCCTCCTCACGGGTCTCTCTCTCCTCTCCTTCTCACGGGTCTCTCTCTTTCTCTCCTCTCCTCCTCACGGGTCTCTCTCTCCTCTCCTCCTCCTCACGGGTCTCTCTCGCTCCTCTCCTCCTCACGGGTCTCTCTCTCTCTCCTTTCCTCCTCACGGGTCTCTCTCTCTCTCTCCTCACCTCCTCCTCACGGGTCTCTCTCGCCTCTCCTTCTCACGGGTCTCTCTCTTTCTCTCCTCTCCTCCTCACGGGTCTCTCTCTCCTCTCCTCCTCCTCACGGGTCTCTCTCGCTCCTCTCCTCCTCACGGGTCTCTCTCTCTCTCCTCTCCTCCTCACGGGTCTCTCTCTCTCTCCTCTCCTCCTCCTCACGGGTCTCTCTCGCTCCTCTCCTCCTGACGGGTCTCTCTCTCTCTCCTTTCCTCCTCACGGGTCTCTCTCTCTCCTCTCCTCTTCACGGGTCTCTCTCTCCTCTCCTCCTCACGGGTCTCTCTCTCTCCTCTCCTCCTCACGGGTCTCTCTCCTCTCCTCCTCACGGGTCTCTCTCTCTCTCCTCTCCACCTCATGGGTCTCTCTCTCTCTCCTCTCCTCCTCCTCACGGGTCTCTCTCTCCTCTCCTCCTCACGGGTCTCTCTCTCTCTCCTCTCCTCCTCACGGGTCTCTCTCTCCTCTCCTCCTCACGGGTCTCTCTCTCTCTCTCCTTTCCTCCTCACGGGTCTCTCTCTCTCCTCTACTCCTCACGGGTCTCTCTCCTCCTCACGGGTCTCTCTCTCTTCTCCTCCTCACGGGTCTCTCTTCTCTCCTCCTCACGTGGCTCTCTCTTTTCCTTTCCTTCCTCTCTGTGGTGGATGTGATTAGAGATGAGAAAAATGAAGACATACTGCTTTCTTTATTTTAGCTGTTCAATTTTCTGAACCCGAGTGATTCAAACTCACAGTGGAAGTTACAGGAGCCAGCCACACATTTCAGCAGCAAGATGTTTTTGTGTGAAAAAATGAAACTGTGTTTCACTTTCCAAGTGCACTGTGGCCCCGTGGGAGATTCTTTAGGAAAATGAACTGACTACTTCTACTATACTGTTTTCTACTGTATTCTACTGTTTTCTACTGTTTCTAATGTATTCTACTGTTTTCTTTTCATGATGGGAAGGCGTGTTCAATCAAAAATTACTAGAGTCAATCAATTTAAATTCCAAAAATTTATTCCCCTGACAATACAATTCTAATACAGAGCTCTGGGTCACATCGTTGTCCTTAACTGCCTACAAAGTTACATAGGGCTCACATGAGGCATCTGACCCCTTGTCTGTCCCTCAGCCCAGTTTTTATAACACAATAGTATGAATATGCAAATAATATGTTGAGCAGGTTCCCGCCTTGAATCGTCGTCTTGAAGTGTCAGCATTTCTTCTTTGGGGGAAGTGGCAACCCCCTCCAAACCATTGTAAATCACACCAAGTCTGTTTAGATAAGCCAGTTGGTTATCGCCACAGTCCAGTTCTGCAAAGGAATTTGTGACAACCCCCTCCAACAGTTGTCTCCACAGTCCCACTTCTGCAAAGGAATTTGCTTAGAACAGTGCTTCTCAAATAGTGCCCTGGGGGGGCGCGAGGCTCCGTCAAGGGGGGCGCGTTTGACCTCGGGGAACATGCTTTTTTATTTTTTTGTTTAGATTTTTTTTACTGTCTTAAGGGCCGTTCACACCAAAGCGTCAAAAAACGCCTTGACGCCTCTATTTGGACGCGTTTGCATTTGAGTTTAGACGCCCCCGACGCGCGTCTTTGACGCCGTGGACGAACGGGACAAAAATACTTGACGCGCGTCCGTTGCCCTGGAAACAAGAGCCCGGTCCCGGTCTTTTCCCGAAACAATGTCAGACCAGACTGAGAGAGTGTTTTTATGACATAAAACATCAACGGAGGAGATCGGGTCGACGACTGGGGCGTATATATAGTTATACTCCGCTAATGACACTGGATCAGTCCCGGTCTAGTCCTGGTCTAATACCGGTCTGGTCCTGGTCTAATTACGGTCTAGTCCCGGTCTAGTCCTGGTCTAATCACGGTCTAGTCCCGGTCTGGTCCCGGTCTAGTCCCGGTCTAGTCCTGGTCTAATCACGGTCTAGTCCCGGTCTAGTCCTTGTTTAGTCTCGGTCTAGTCTCGGTCTAGTCCTTGTTTAGTCCCGGTCTAGTCCTGGTTTGGTCCTGGTCCGGTCCTGGTGTATTCCTCGCGATCGGCTCGGTGATTGTGGCGTATATATTTATTCTCCGCTCATGTTTGTGGTTCTCGTTCTGGTTCTCGGGTCTTTCTTCCTGATAATAACGTCGCTGCGTCTCTGGATACTCGTCCCTGATTGGTTGACGCGGCGCGTCTGACGCGAAAAGTTCAGCATTTTCAACTTCTTGACGCTGACGCCTTGGACCCGCGTCTTGGCCGCTGACGCCAAAACGCCGAAAACGCGCCGCAAAAACGCAGGACGCTCTAGTCGCGCGTCCACATAGACTTTACATAGAAAGTGGACGCTTTGACGCTTTGGTCTGAACGGGCCTTTAGAATAAAGTGCAATTGCACTTCCACTACATTAGGGGGCAGAGCGCTCTCATTGGCAGAGTGTGCGCAGGGAGCATTCGCTCGGTGGTGTAGGCATGGATCTATTAAAATAACTGGATACAGTATTGCTAGCTTGTAGCTGCCTCCAGTTGACGTAGTGGTCACTCACAGGAACTTCAGCAGAAAAAATCCCCTGGGCCGAGACAAGATTTTTCTCATAGAGCGCAATGTAATCACAAACTGCTCGTGTTCGTCTGACAGATCACCTACAGCTTTCAAAAATGTCGGATTTGCTGGCGATTTTTACCTATTTTAAGATCATAAACTTTTTCTCAGCTCAAAATCCTTCAGTTGTCTTAAAAAACAGTTTATATTCGTTAGCTTCGGCTATGCTCTGCTCCGCTTTAGCTCCTCTCACTCTGATTGGTCAAAGCGATCACGTGACACACGAGCCCGTGCACCGTGCGTGCGGTCGCGTGCATTCGCGTGTGCCTGTGGGAGAAAAGAGCACTAGTGCGCATGCTCGGTCAGCCCACAGCCGCCGGAAGTACCTAGCCGGGCTAGGCTAATCTGGGATCATGCGCCATTGAGCTCAGCCCATTGACTTGAATGGGCGGCCATTTTGGAACCTGGGGGCTTGGGTGTAGGAGTTTTGTTTGCACTGAGCATGCGCGCTTTGCACACAGCACAGAGTTTGAGTATGAAGTGTAGACACGAAGTGTAGCAGACCCTCAAGTGACACCATGAAAAAATATTTAACAGGGATGAGAAGACAGACGAAGAGAAACGGAGATAAAGAGACAAACGAAAATCTCCCGAAAGCTAAGACGAGGAAATATGACGAAGCCTATGTAGCGCTTGGCTTCACTGTGACTACAGTGGGAGACGAGGAAAGACCAGTGTGCTTACTGTGTCTAAAAATGTTGGCAGCCGACAGCATGAAGCCCAATAAATTAAGGCGTCACTTAAATACATTACACCCCAATCACTCTGATAAGCCGCTTGAGATTTTACAGCGAAAACGTGCCGAATATTGCCGACAATCATCCCGCTTGTGACTGCTACTTCAGTAAACCAGCGAGCATTGTTGGCGTCATATAAGGTGGCAGTGTTACGCAGAGGTGTACTTATAACAATTTTATAGACAAATTATACTATCTATAGTCACGCGGGGGGGGGGGCGCGAGATGTTTTATTCGTCCTAGGAGGGGCATGACAGAAAATAATTGAGAAGCACTGATTTAGACCCACTCAAATGCAGGGAGAACATGCAAAGTCCAAACAGCAAAATGTGAAAATAAATTGTAGTGAAAGTTGTACTAGAACTGGCTGCTCCAGGTACTGCAGCTCTGGGAGTTTGGGCCCAGATAGAATTCTCTCACAGAGAGAGCAATGGGAATTCAAACTGCCTGTGTTCTTCAGGGCATCCGGCTTTCACAAAGGTCAGATTTTGTAGAGATTCTTTTCTATTTTCACACTTTTTCAACATCTTTAAATCCTCGTGGCTCCTAAAGTGATCTTTGTCAGGCTGATCTTCACCCTGCTCTGAGTCACACTCGCTCTGCTGTAGCAGCTCTGATTTTGATTGGTGCAAACGCTCCACGCCGTGCACGTTTCAGATGTCACATGGGTGGGATGAGTTCACCCATATTGAGGAAGTAACTGCAGAAGAGGGAATTATTTTAGGGCCCATGCGCCAATGGGCACAGGCCACTGAAAACAAAATGACGCATCTTGGGTTCACCTTCAGATTTGATTATAGTTCTGTGGAGATAAATCACGAGAGGCCTGGAAGATTATGCAAAATGTGCAGAATGCTGTAGAACCCATGTGTACGACTGAGGGATTACACAGACTATTTCTTGGCATGGAAAAATAAAAACAGCTACACATATTCTAAATGGCATTATTTTTATATGACTTTAACTGTTCATAATGCTAAATGATCCTGGATATGCTAAAAATATGAATTTTGAACTGAATCGAGGAGAAAACTAAAATGCAGAAGTTCTGTCCATCCATTTTCCTTCGCATTTCCAGGGCTGGGTCGCAGAGGCAGTAATCTAAGCAGGGACACCCACACTTTGCCCTGGATACTTCCTCCCTCCGGAGGGACCCCGAGGTGTACCCAGGCCAGCCCAGAAACATAGTCCCTCCAGTGTGTCCTGGCTCTTCCCCGGGGCCTCCTTCCGGTGGGACATGAACACCTCCTGAGGGAAGTGTCCAGGAGGCATGATGCCCTCCCCTCAGCTGCTCCTCTCGATGTGGAGGAGCAGTGGTAGAACCACTGAGCTCTTCCTGTGTGACTGAGCTTCTCACTCTGTCTCTAAGGCAGTGCCCAGCCACCCTGCAGAGGACACTCACTTTAACCGCTTGTCTTTTTCTTTTGGTCATTACCCAATGCTCATGACCATAGTTGAGGGGAGGAATGGAGATTGGAGGAGCTGATCCTCATCCCAGCCACTTCACACTCGGCTCCGTAAATACAATGAACAGAACCGATGACAGGGGCAGCCCTGGCAGAGTCCAACATGCACCGGGAACAGGTCTGACTTACTGCAGGCAATGAACACAGCTCCTGCTCCGGTCATACAGGGACCGGACAGCCCTTAGCAAAGTGCAGAATGCCAAAGTTTTGCATTCTTAATCCGAGAAAAAACAAAAACTGTTGCTGTTTATGTTGTCATGGTAACATTATATTAACCCTTTAAAGACATCCAGACATGCTCCAGATTCATTATTACATTTGAGAAAGGGGTTATTTAAAGGTTGTATAGAGGATTTTCCAAGGAACGAGAAATCCAGCGACTGTTTGTCCTTTTTCAAATGTTGCGCATGCGTGAAACCACCCCCCCTCCCCTACAGCTCCCTACGTAGAAACGCCTTCTCCCGCCTCCTCACTACGCCAGAAACAGGTTTGTTTACAGCCGGTGAGCTGCACATGACTTGTAAACAACTAACTACAGTGTTGGTTAGGCAAGGCGGAGAAGTGAGGAGCGGGGGGAGCGGGTGTGCGGACATTTCGTTCGCGGACGAGAAGTGAGGAGCAGGGAGAAGAGCGGAGCAGGGAGAGGAGAGAGGAGAGGGGAGCGGTGCGCGGAGATTCCGTGCCCATAGAAGTGAGGAGAAGGGGGAAGAGCGGAACGGGCAGCGGGGACAGGAGTAGGAAAGGGGAGCAGAGAAGGTTGCGCGGAGATTCAGTGCGAATGAACTAGCTACAACACGCAGCAGCAAGCGGACTCTTTCTTTGCCTTGAAAATTACGTTTTTCAGACATAGGATATCGCTTTCGTGTCCTGAAAAACGTTTGACTAGCTCTTGGAAATAAAGTACGTTTTCATAATAAGCAGAAGT